>NC_088867.1:36950316-37115316 GCF_032884065.1 Artemia franciscana
AAATGCTTAGAGAGGAGGGATCAGGATGAAATTGGTGGGAAAAATAAGCACAAGTCCTAGATACATGATTGACATAACCAGAACAGATCTGCTCTCTTTGGGGGAGTTGGGGGGGGGGGTAATTCTGAAAAATTAGAAGAAATGGGGTATTTTTAACTTATAAAGGAGAGACTGGATCTTAATGAAATTTCATATTTAAAACAACCTTATAACTCAGATATCTTATTTTAAATCCTGACTGGATCCAGTGTTATTGGGGGGAGGGGGAACTGGAAATCTTTGAACATGCTTAAAGCAGAGAGATCAGGATGAAACTTGGTGGGAAGAATAAGCACAAGTCCGAGATACATGACTGACATAACCGGACCAGATATGCTCTTTTTGTGGAGTTGGGGGGGGGGGGGGGTAATTTGGAAAAATTAGAAAAAAATGAGGCATTTGTAACTTACAAACAGGTGATCAGATCTTAATGAAATTTGATATTTAGAAGGTTCTTGTGCTTTCAAACTCTTATTTTAAATACCGACCAGATCTGGTGACATTGGGGGGAATTGGAGGGGGGAAACCAGAATTCTTGGAAAACATGAAAATCAAGGTATCTTGCAAATGGGTGATTGGATCTTAATGAAACTGGATATATAGAAGAATCTCATGTCTCAGGTGCTGTATTTTCAATTCAAATCAGATCTGGGGATATAGAGGGTTGGAGGGGGGAAACAGAAATCTTGAAACCAGAAATCTTGGAAAATGCTTGGAGTGGAGAGATCAGGATGAAAGTTGATGGGAAATATTAAGCAGCTCTTTTGGGGGAGCTGGGGTTTGTTGATTAGGAAAAATTGAGGTATTTTTAGCTTTGATTTTTAGAAGTAACTCGTGTCTCAGAGCTCTTATTTCAAATCCCAACCAGATCTGTTGACATTAGGGGGAGTTGGAAGGGGAAACCAGAAATCTTTGAAAATGCTTAGAGTGGAGAGATTGGGATTAAACTTGGTGGGTAGAATAAACAAATGTCATAGATATGTGATTGATGTAACCAGACTGGATCCAATCTCTTTGGCTGAGTTAGGGGGTGAGGTTCAGTGCTTTGGCAAGTTTGGTGCTTCTGGATGTGCTAGGACAATAGAAATTGTTAGGCATGCCAGGGAGCTGCACAAATTGACTTTATAAAGTCATTTCCCCCAATTTGACCATCTGGGGGGGCTGAAGGGAGAGAAAAATTGAGGTATTTTTAGCTTACAAGTGGGTGATCAGTTCTAAATGAATTTTAATATTTAGAAGGATCTCATGACTCAGAGCTCTTATTTTAAATCCCAACCGGCATTATACCTCTGATTTTCCTTTTAAATCAATCTATTGATTCTTAGAATTTCACAATTCTAAATATTAGAATGTCACAAGTGCCATATGAGCTCTTAGCTCTTGTTCAGTTCTTGTAGGGCATTTAGACATCATAAGAGCATTGAAATATGTAATCAAGCAGTTTTCATAATTAGGGGTTTACTTCCCCACCCCATCAAGGCATGCCTAAATTGGGCATAAGTTTTGATGGCATACACAGGCCCTTAATTTTGAGGGAGGAGGGGGGCATTATCCCCTTTTCACTATCTACTTTCTCTAGGGTTTCTCTGAAAAAAAGGAGATCCCAAAGACATTTTAGTCTAAGGCCATGGTCAAATCAGTGCCTTGAACACTCTAGGATTCCAGCTTGAGATTGTCCTGTTGATAATGGCAAGGGAATGAAAGGCAGATGATGAATGTCCTGACAGGGGTGCTGAAATTCAATCTGTCATCAACAATGACTCCAAGATCTCTTTCTTCAGACACTAGAGAAAGAAGATATCTTTAAAGGAAATACTGCTGGTGTTATGCTTTCCAAAATGTTGATTATGTTTGCCAAAATAGAGGACATGATATTTGCCAATATTGAAGGCAAGGAGTCATGTATCAGCCCAATTTTCAAGAATGCAAAGATCAATATGGACTGATTCTAATTACCTTAAATTGGACTTTATGGTGATAAGGCAAATCGTGTGTTTACCTGCTTCAGTAATAATAATTGGCATTTCAAGTAGTAGACCATGTTTTATTGAGTCACTTCCTGTCTACTGTTGACTTGGAGAAGTATAATTTTAATGAGTTCTTAGAAGTGTGGTAGCTCAACTCACTAATTTAGAATCATGTGCATAACTGGGGGGGGGGGGTTGATTGGCAATTTGGAGCATCATTTATATATAAATATAAGAGACCTGGTCCAAGAATAGTACCCTGAGGGAGACCACCTAAAAATATTGTACAGGAAGAAAAATGAGGAATTTCACTAGAACCAAAAATTTTTACAACTTGGGTTCTATCTAATAAAAAGGCCTGTTCCATTATATAGCAGAAAGATTTATAGCTGTAGCTTTTAACTGTGTTATAAGGAACCTGTGCCAAACTTTATCAAAAGTTTTGCTAGGTCTTAGAGGATCATGCCAACAGGAAAATCTTTGTCTAGTAGGGCTATGGCAAAATTGTCTAGAAGGTTAGTGTTCATATATCTCCCAGCTCTAAAGACATATTGAGAAGGAGTTAAGTTATGGGCATCGAAGTGTTACATTAAAGCTTTATTAATATACATTTCAAAACTTTGGCAGCAGTAGAACCCATCCTGATGGGATGGTAATTTTTTGTGTAGGATTTGTGTCCTTTGTGGATTGGAGGGATGCATGACATTTCCTAATCAGAAGGAAATTGTCCCTATTGGAGAGGCATCTGAGAGAGGTTGCATAAGGGAAAGCTCAGAACAATTTGACGTTATTTGTGAAGGGTGATATGTATCCCATCTGATCCTTTACACTTATTGATGTGGAATTTATCAGGACTAGCAAGAATGATCTTTTCATTGATTTGCAATTTAGGCAAGAGACTAGTTATAGGATATGGTGGCACAGCAGGGCTAGATGCATAAGAGTGCTTGGTGAAAGATGAAGCAAAGTGACTGTTCAATGCATTGTGCCTATCAAAACTAAACTTTGTTAGGTCTTAGTTAAGAATCTTCACAAAACTGAGTTTTTGAAACTGGAAAAACTTTATGAAATGTATTTTTATTGCATATCCAATCAGGGGCACCAAGAACTGGTTTATTGCAACCTAAATATAATCATGGTCATAACAGACAGAATACAGAATGACAATTATTTTACAACATTCATGCATTTTAACCATTTTTAGAAATGGGGAGGTGAAGGAATTGCAATACTGTCCCATCTGCTTGTATAGAAATATTTTGTATTTGAATCAAGAAAGTAAGTCATAAATATTTCAAGGTCAAGGATATTCAAACACATACTATTTTTTCTAATTAATCAAACAAAGGTGGGATTGTCTAGTTAATAAGAGTTCAAGCTGGAAATAATTAGAGAAAAACATAATTTAATCAATCTTTTCAATGAAGTTGAACAAGGAGTTGTTTGATACTAGAGTTTATATTAATGGTTGCAAGCTTTTGTGGTTTTTGGCCTCTTTGGTCTATGGTCCTTTGTTCTGTCAAATGATTTGCAACATTTGCTAAACAGATGATAATTCTGCTCTTGGTCTTGGTGTCCTGGTTTTAAAATGTTTTGTTCTATCAGAATCATTTATTTCTTCTTCTTTGTACTTCTACAATAAGGCTAAATAAACTGTCTAAATAAACTTGGAGTGAGTGTTGTTAAAAACTACTGTAAATTTAAGAAAACCAAAAAAGGGTTAAAAATAGGATGGATCCATGGAGATTCCCTGCATAGTTCATATTTTCATAGTTAAGGGTATATTCTTATCATTCTAGTGAACAGTTCCTGGCACAAAACTGGGAAAATCATTTTTATCAATTTGTATAACTTGCTTTAGTTTCTCAAGAGCATTTAGAGAGTCAAATCATATTCCAATATAACTTGAAGTAATTTTCATTAAAGTTAATATGTATATAAGGAAGATGTGTTTTATTCTTCAAAGATGCACAGCTTTAGTATTTGTTTTCTATTGTAGAAAAATGTAAAAATTACTAAGACTTAAAATAAGCATCAAAACTATAAAGCTATTCCAAAAAAAATATAAATACCACAGTGTTTATATCCATGAAAGGAATAGACTTACCAAGCTTTGTAAAAATCTGCAACCATTGGTCTCAAACTGCATTTTACTATGCAATGATAAAGATAGTGTCTATATCAATAGACTGTGTATCGAAGAACCAATAACAGAGCAAGATAGAGAAATTACAGACAGTAACAAGCTTGCTAACTTCCTGAACCTACAATTTGTCTCAGTTTTGTCCATGTAATCTGATGGCCCTTTACCTTCCCCATCAAAATACAATATAAAAGCCCAAGTGGAAAGTACCATGGTATTGCCTACAGATGCTCTTAAATGTTTATGGAAGTTAGATGCTAACAAGTCACCAGGACCCAATAATATACATCTCATAATATACATACATCTTTTCTTTCTCAGCTCCTCTAAGAGTTGAAAAAACATAATTCTGTAAACTCATAGTTTTGTTTTGGAAATACTTCTAGGAATATGGTTTCAACATTAAAAATTAAAGTTTGACATGGAACTTAGTTAATATTCTTGGAACCACCCTGCTAAATCCTATAGTATAAGAAAAGTAGACTGTCAGCCTGATAGTTTTGCTATAGTGTGTTCTGGGGCTGTCTGTTTTATAAGTGCCTAGAGGATACAAGTAAAAGATAGCATTTAGAAGCCTTTGGTTGCCAATTTTTAGGGCATGTCCTAAACATTTCTACCTTGGCACTGTGTTGACAGTGGTCACAAGTGTTTGCCTTAGTGCATTTAATATTGATTGGTCAGTAATTTTGGGGTCAAGTGAAAAATATTCTCCTTAGGCAGATATATTGAATGCTTCAATATTGGAAATTTTGTCTCGCCTTTATTACCTTATTTTGTTCCCCTCCTCCTCTTGTCTCTGCACTACATATCTATGTCTTTCCTGGGTTTTCTTTTCTCTTTCTTGATATAACTATTTTTCTTCTTCCAGCTGTCTGGTTTAACTTATTCAGGGCTAAAAGGAAAGCTTTTTAAACTTTAAGAGAGCTACAAAATGATGCCTAAAAGTCTTAGTCTCTTAGAGCTTTGATGCCTCTGCTAGACTGTCTTGCCATCAGTTTTAACTCCAAGGTCCCTCTCAAAATCAACATTCAAGAACTTGTAAATCTTTCGTAGAAATATGGTGATCATGTTGAGGGATTTTATGACATATGTGAAAGGCCTTGCATTTTGAGGGAATAAACTCAAGGTTCCAAGTCATAGCCCACCAATATTAAGTCAAGATCCAGATCTAATATTTTAAGGATTGTGGAAATGGTGCCAAATATCTAGAAATCATCAGCAAACATAGTAATGCGCTACAGATATTATATAGGTCAACTAATTCTTAAGGTAGCATGAACCTCAATTTAGTTATAAAAAAAACTACTGTGATAAATTAAGTATTCTTCTGACTTATTATATGTCAACTATTTCAGGGTCTGTTCATGCTGGACAAGTAGATAGTGCTGCAGCTGCTGCAAAAGCTCAAGCTGCAGCTAATACTTCCAATGGCCAAATTACTGCTGTTATTGGTGCTGTTGTAGATGTTCAATTTGAAGACCAGCTCCCACCTATTCTCAATGCACTTGAAGTAAGTAGATTCATTTTTGTAACTTTTGAAAAATTCATATCTGTTGCTGTGAATTATGGTCTTTCTGTCATTCTTTACTTTTTGTATTGTATTCTGTGTAAATTCAACAAAAGATCTTCTCGACTCCATAGTATTACCAGTTTTTGGTAGTTCCAAACATAATATAGATGATCTTTACAATATTTAGACCAATGCTAGAAAATCAAAATACCTAAAAAATGGTCATTTTGATTATGTCATATGTATTCCAACACAAGTTTCAGATATGCTTTGCTAAACCAGGCAAAAAGAAATATGCCTGCAACCAATATCATTTTATCTCTGGCTGCAAGAACATTGCCTCTTCCTATGTCCTTGAGGTCATTAGGAAAATTTTGTCCAACCAATCTTAAAGATTTTATGAAGCTTTACAAGATGCTTGTTATGCCTCATTTTTGATGTGTTTGTAGCAACACTGGCATAAGATTTATGTAAAGATTATGGAAGGGTGCAAAGAAGAGCCACCAAGGTACTAACAAACATGAAATATGTGTGTAAAGTGAATGTCTAAAGGGAATACATTGCCTATACTGATGTCTCAATGCTTAAGACCTTATATATTCCTTTTAAGTTCATTTCACAAAACTCCCCTGGTACTTCAGCAAGGGGTATTTTAAGAAGCTGTAAAGAAGCCATCAGATAAAATTTATCAGACTCAAAAGCTTTTTTCCTGCTATTTGGCCAATCTTTAGATCAGTTGTTGATACAAACAGCCTTGTGCTGATAGAACAGTTAAAATGTTTCAACACATCAAGTGGAATGGCTCTATGCAACAGACTATTGTCTTTAAGAAAGTCCAGATCTCAGCTTAATTCCTGGATAAAATTGTGTCAATTTTGACTTGTATGAACAGTTGGAAGACAAAAGATAGTTTGTATTTTTCCCTGCCATTTTCAAGAGATGAGGTCTTCTATTTAAGAGGATTAAGCAGCATCTTGCCAGATGGACAAGGTAAACTAAATCTTTAAGTAATCCTAGTGCATTGCTAACAAGCTTAAATTAAAATGTTATTTCAGGTTTTGGTCTAGATTTTGGTACCTTGATGATCTGTCCTGGATTTCTAAACAACTACACCCCTATAGAAAGAGCTTGGGGCTTCGTGTTGTTCTATAGCTCCCAGTTCCTTAGCCAAAATGTGGATAAATCATGTTCCAAAAAGGACAAATCAAGGACAAAGGTTCATTAAGACCTCTTTTTTTCAAAAAATAATAAAGGAGAATAAAGAGAAAGGGATTCATTGGCAAGAGCACCTGAGAATATTTTCCAAATAAATGTCCCTCCAAGTTTGAAAAATTCTCACAGTGTCTGTCCTTTGTGCATTATTACTGTCTTCATCTGATTACCAAACAACATTATGAAGTTGTTGAGTACACTCTTTCGCGGGTTTTAGGTATAACATTCGCCCCCCCCCCCCCCCCCTCGTCAAGTCCCATCAACAGTCAAATATATATCAATAGTCAAGTACTTTAAACTTGAGCCACTAAGGTGAAAAAAATTGATGAGAGAATTAAGCCTTTACTTACAAGAAATCTAACCTAACTTTAAGCATCATAGCTTGCATAAGACTGAAAAGCTGATTCACGAAGCTATTTGAATCCAAGCAGCAGAAAAGAAAATTTGTACATTCACCAGTGAATGTTGACTAGCCAGATTTCGGACATTCATGGTAACATATATACTGCTTGATTTAAGGTGTCAATACTATGGTTTTATATCAAAATGTCAGGAATGCTGTGAGTATTTGAAGAATTGTCTTACAGGTCCAGGGTCGTTCGCCAAGATTGATTCTTGAGGTTGCCCAACATCTTGGAGAAAATACTGTGCGTACCATCGCTATGGATGGTACTGAAGGTCTTGTTCGAGGCCAAAATGTATTGGATACTGGTGCCCCCATTAAGATCCCTGTAGGTCCAGAAACTCTAGGAAGAATTATGAATGTTATTGGTAAGAGTTTATTTGTTAACACTAATATTATGGAAAATGACTACTATGCTTGGAAGACTGGGATTATATACTTAAACATAAATGTATTTGGATATTTTCAAAATGCATTTACAATGCTAATATCCTTCCTGGCAATAAACTAGCTTCTCTGTTATTCTTTTGTTTCACATTAATGCTTTATTATTTTTAATTTAGTGACATAGTCCACATTATTCACCAAAAAATTGCTGATGTTTGCAGAATGTATTGTCGAAATTGTGCTTGTTATATTGAAAGGAATATCTTGAGTAAAATGTTAAGTTTTTATTATCTTTATGACCAAAAACAGTGCTGATGATCATAAAAATAAATTCACCTAAATATAGAAGCATTTTTAATTGTAAAACAATAAAAAAGCTAAGTCAATGGACCCAATTCTAGTGGAATTTTATAACGGGAAAAACACCTTGTATTTTTCAGTTGTGTAGTATTCACCAATGGGTCACATCATTGTCTTCTACCATGTATGTTCTTTCCAAATATATTTATCATTTCTGAGACAAATTCATAAGTTAAATAAAGTGTCCCACTAGAACAAATGAAAGAGACAAAACAATTAAAAATAACCTAGACTTGCAATGAGCGAAAGCACAGGATGGTTGGCCCCCAACCCCCCATTGCATTTCCTGGCTGAAGGGCAAGAAACGGAGATCAGCACCGCCGGTACGGACTGTAAAGTCTAATGCCGTATCCTTTACCTTTACATATATATATATATATATATATATATATATATATATATATATATATATATATATATATATATATATATATATGTATATATATATATATATATATATATATATATATATATATATATATATATATACATACATATATATATATATATATATATATATATATATATATATATATATATATATATATATATATAATTTATATAATTTTGCCATCAATCAATAGCTCAGATTCAGCTCTCTTCATTTATAAACTCACATATTTTTGAGTTTACTTTTTTTCTGTTTTTACATATAGAAAGATGCATTTTCCGTGTTTTAAGGTAATTAAAAAAAATACAATAATATTTGAGTTATGGGTTGATGGATGGATATATCTGAAAGTGTTAAATTCAGTGATATAATTATCTTGTTTTTTTGGTTCAATCTTTAGCTGTATGTTTGTTGCAAAATCCAGGGAACACAAGCCTTGAATGGGACAAAAACATATTCCCCCCCTTCTTCCTCACCTATCTCTCCCCTCCTTTCTCCTCCCTCGAATCTCACCCTTCTTGTCTCCATTGCTTTTGCTCTTTCCTCTTAGTTTCATTGTCTGCAAGAACTCCATTAACATTATCATTTTTGTAGAGGAATCAATTTTGACTCAAAACCAATTGTTTTAAATAAATGAAATAGGAAATACATAAATTATTCTTTTTTGTGAAAAATGCCTGTATTCTCTAGCTTTTGAGTAGCTTCAGGACTTTAGGGAGGAAGATATTTTTGTACGGTCATCTTGGTATTACATTTTCTTTACCTTCTATCTCATTGTTTACTCTTTTGTGAGCTTTTTTGGGGAATATTTGGAAAAATGTGTTATGGTATGTTTATGGTATGGCATGACATGCTATTCATTGAATTGGACTCTTTTCCATTTTTCATCTTCTATTTATAGGTGAAAGATAATATTGATCTTACCAGGTAACGCAGTGAAAAATTAATATCCCTTTGTAAAATAGTGAAACAATATTATTATTTTTGATGCTTTTCTTAGGTGAGCCAATTGACGAGAGGGGTCCAATTGTTACTGACAAGTTCGCTGCTATTCACGCCGATGCCCCAGAATTTGTTGAAATGAGTGTCCAACAAGAAATTTTAGTCACTGGTATTAAGGTCGTTGATCTTCTTGCCCCCTATGCCAAAGGTGGCAAAATCGGTAAGTGCAATAAATATTAAAAGATACTTGTAACATTGTTCGATTTACATTAAGAAACAAAAAATGTTAAAAGATTCCACATATATGTCGTCTCACCATCTTCAAAGCCCTTTTAGAGCTTCTTCCAAATAGAGGTCATAAAATGTAAATTGAAGGGCATAAATCATCAACAAACCCATCATCAGGAGAAGTGAGTCTTCTCTGCAAGGAATCATGAGGCAATATGGGCACGAGTTCATGAGCGTAGGCAAATTATTATATATATTTTTAAACCTTAATTTCCTAGTTTTTCCAACTCGCCCTTATTTAATCAGCAATATATGTCATGTCAAAAGGCTACTTAAAACGGCTTTTCTACAGTACAGCTTTGTTCGTAGCATATACTTTTCCATTTCTCTCCTAAATGGTACTTGTCTTGTCTTTTTCTAGTATTTCGACGAATGCTATTTGTCAGCGAGAGAAAGTCTCCCATTTGTGTATTTGTTTCAGTTGGTAAAACTAAAAAATACATGAATTGTACCTAACGAGTGCTATAAGTGCTGGTTCAAAAGGAAAATCGGTATCTGTGTCTTTAGTTAATGCCGCCGTTTCCTGATAGGAAATGGTATTTGTGTTATTATTAAGATTTGTCTAATTATAATATTGCTGGTACCTAATAGTCAGGGCTGTGGTGACTACGAGAATGCAGCTTATTTAAGAGGCCTTATGAAAGACTGAAATGTTTGAGACGGTGATGATCCTCTTTTTTTAACCCAATTATTTTTCAAAATTGAAAGATATATGGAAGATTTAAAAAGTATGTTTCTATAATTGCCGCTTGATTTTGTAAATTTTGTCGTTTTAACAAAAAGGTATATTGCATAATGGGTTCATTTACATATTGCGAAAATCCGTCCGTATCTTTTTGAACGATAACCCAGAAACGCTGCGCTTTAAAGCAAAGTTTTCAAAATAAATCCATCAGCGTGATCTAAGTTGTCAAGATGAGGACAAAGTCCTAAAAAAAAGAATATTTAAGAATAATTTATTTATTGACTCGCTTTAGTCTTTACACTGCCAAGGAGGCGCAGAAGACAAAAGGAGAAAGAAATTCAGTCTGAAACAACAAAATCTTGGAAGGAGGGGGGGGGGTCTACCAGCAATAGCGAGTCAAATGACACCACTTTTCTTGGTTTTCTTATAGCCTGTGTGAGCAGTATCATACAAGCTGGGGTAGCCTTGAACCAATGTTGTTAGATCATGAAGTTTTTGATGATCCATAGTCATGGTTTTATTCATTTAAAAATCTTTCCAAGAATCCGTCCTGGTCTAACCAAATCGTTGCGGAAAGCTAAAGAGTTTTCAAGCACAAAAAACGGACGGAAAAGCCGCATGGATTGCTGAATCTGGACGGATTATCGCAATGTGTAAATGCACTATAAATTAGTACTTTTTTAATTAAGATCGGTGACATTATACTTTTACGAACTGGGTCAGATAAATGTATGTCTAAATTTGTGTTTTATCGGGACTTTACAATGACAAATGCGTCCTTCTGGCTAGTTGGGATCGTCAGTTTAGGTTTTTGTAAAAAAAAAAAAATAATGACATTTTTACTATCGTTCCTAGAACTTATTCGATTGAAACTGTGAGAAGATTTAAAAGTCAGGGCTATGGCAAGAATTTGGTGTGGCCAGGTTGTCTAAAGAGCTTTTATGTGAGGAATACGTCAGAACTGAATTATTAAATAGTTGGGGGGAAGTTTTTTAGTTTTGCTACTATTTATCCTTTTGGCTTACCAAACTTAATTCTGTAATTAAGTTGAAGGTATACGGAAGGTATAGCAAATGTGTTTCCATAACTGCCGCTTATTTTTCGTGAACTTGCGGTTTTAAGAAAACGTTACATTGCATTAAGTGTCGTTTTTAGTTGGCACTGATGAAATATGTCCTTAGGCACTTGAAAAGTTTAGAATTGAAGGGGACTCCAAGTTAAAAGTATAGAAACTGGGAAGAGGAGTGTATTTCTAGATTTTTGTTTTATCGCGCCTTTAGAAAGAGAAAATTTATATTATTAGAAAAATTTGACATTGTAAATGTTCAAGGTCTTAAAAGTCGTGGTTGTGACAAGAATCTACAGCCATCAAAACAGAATATTGCTAGTCTAAAAGAGTTTTTGTGTTAGGACTATAATTTTAACGATAACTTATATAGTTGAGGAAAAATCCTGCAATTTTCATCCTTTTTTATTACCCATCTTATTTTCTGTAAATAAGTGGAAGATAAATAGAAGGTAAAGCAATTGTGTTTCTAAAACCCCTGCCTATTTCTATGAATTCGTGGTCTTAAGGAAACTGTACATTCTATGAAGAGAATTTAAGGGCTTGGAAGGTTAGAAAGGTTTAAAAGATATATTGTTTAAATTATCTAATTCTAATTTATTTAATTTTAATTTATCAAGACTTAAGAAGGTTTTTTTTTTTTTTTTTTTTTTTTTTTTTTTTTTGTCGGGACCTCCATTTTAGAATTCTGTAAAGAATGGCCGTTAAGTTATTTAACTCTGCAAAGTCCGGAAAGGTGGCGGCAATTTGCAGCAATCCTAACAGGGCTGGTCAAAAAAAGACCTTGTTTGAAGATTAAGGTGTTTGGACTGACAAATTAGTAGTTGGGGAAGGGGAGTATTTCGTTTCTTGTGAGTTTTTATCCTTTTGGCTTACCCCACTTACTTTCTGTAGGTAAGTGGAAGATATACGGAAGGTATAGTAAGTGCGTTTCTAAAACCGCCGCCTATTTCTTCTGAATTCGTGGTTTTAAGGAAACGTTACAGTGGTTGAAAACAACTGCAGGGTTTGGATGGTTAGCTATATACGAAATGGGTTAGAAAGATGCATGTTTTAATTTTTCTATTCTCTAGACCCCAGAAAAAAGAAATTATATCTTGTTTATCAGGACTTTCATTCCATGATGCTGGAAAAGAAGGGTTTTTTCCATTATTAAGTTATTTTCAGTTGTAACTGTGCAAAGACCAAGAAGATGACAGCAAGAATCTGCAGCAATCATAACAAAACACGGCTGGTTTAAAAAAGGATTCTTACTTGAAGACTAAGATATTTGAATTGGATTATTTGCAGCTCGGGGGGGGGGGGATATTCAATTTTTGCGAGTTTTTCCTTTTGGCTTACCCCACTTATTTTCCATAAATAAGTGGAAGATATACGAAAGGTATAGCAAGTGCGTTTCCATAACTGCCACTTATTTTTTAAATTTGTGGTTTTTAGAGAGCGTTACATCACACAAAGTGTCGGTATCTCAATCAAAATTGGTAAAAGGATTTATAGGCTCTCGGGTATTTGAATGCAAGTTTTAACAACTGTAATTGCACGTGGGCTTGAGGGTCAAAAATAGACAAATCGAATCATATGTGACTGGTTGAATCTCTATTATGTCTGCTTTAGAGAGAGAAGTGTTTGTCTTTTGCGTGTTCCATTTTTGGTATCTCTGCCAGTAAGCAGTACGACAAAATGTAGTATAATCCCCTCTCCAGGGCTATAATGAGAGAAAGTTCGAAATGATTCAGACACTTTTTGCGGATGAAGGGTAACAGATTGCCAAAGATTGTCCTTGTCGGCCAACCCTCTAAGGCCAAAAGAAAAGCAGGCTGTCCTCGAATAGCGTAGAAGGATGTAAGCAAAGATTTAAACGAAATGGTAACTTCTTTGAGGGTTTAAAGAGGGATCTCGTGAATAGATTGCGATGGAGGAGGAGCGTGTGTAGCTGTGTTGGCCTTAAGTGACTTGGTGCTGCAGTGAAGTTGTCAGTGGTAGTAGAAAGGATACACATGTTTGTTATGATGAATATTTTGTGGAATGACTTCTTATTCTATTTCACTGCATAAGGGAGAACCCATTTGATGTGTTGAATGATGTCAACTGAACTTCTAACCAAGCGAACATGACCTGAAACAAATTTGGTTGCGATTATTCTAGAAGGCCTATTAAATTCTATTTGACATCTTTCTGGGAGAAGGAAACGTTTTCAAGTCTCTCCGCCTGAGTGTCCGTTTTAATTTTTTTTTTTTTTTTTGGCAAAAGCAAAATATGAAAGCTGCCCTAATTTTGAGCTGTTTTTTTTTTTTTAATAGGAATGTATTTGTTTTACTGAAAGTTTCTTTTACTGATTTTGATATCGAGCTCTTTTTTTATAAAGTCTATTAATCATAATTATTACATTTTTGTTTTTTCAGGTCTCTTTGGTGGTGCTGGTGTCGGAAAAACTGTACTGATTATGGAGCTGATTAATAATGTTGCCAAGGCTCACGGTGGTTACTCTGTGTTTGCTGGTGTTGGCGAACGCACTCGTGAAGGTAACGATCTTTACCATGAAATGATCGAATCCGGTGTCATATCCCTTAAGGTAAGAATTTTTCGAATAAAACAAAACACTTGGTATTAAACTAGTCATGTTGATATGCAGAAAGTATATATACAGACAAGTCCGGCTCTAGGGAAGAAGAGGGATACCCTTAAATATGTTGATTTTTTAAAGTTTATTGCACGCTTGCAACTGAGTGCTCAATTAGACAAAAAGTTCATTTTGAAAAGTAGAGCCTTCTTACAATTCTTATGTGTCTATGTAATTGGGTGATTTTATTTTATTTCCTTAGTCAGGGTAAGTATATATACTACTACTACTAATAATAACTCACTGCGGCACCAAGTCACCTGAGGCTAACACAGCTGCGAACACCCCTCCTCAATCCCAATCTATTCAAAGCCTCCCAGGAAGTTCCCATTTCCTTTAAATCTTTCTTTATGATATCCTCCCACTCTACCCGCGGACGACCTGCTTTCCGTTTAGCCCTAGACGGTTGGCCGAAAAGGACAATCTTCGGCAATCTGTCATTCTTCATCTGAAGAACGTGCCTTAGCCATCTCAATCCCCCTCCCTGGTCAATAGGAGGTGGGACGCCTGTTGTCTCAATTTTCCATTTGAAATCAAGTATTAAAAAGGTATAATGTGCTGAGATGCAGGCTGGGTACATCCAGCTATATCGTTGACGAAATTTTGGTAAAAAAGAAGTATTTCTTCAAGTTTTATATTGAATCCGTTTAAGATTATATTCATGAAGGGTAATCATGGTTACATTATTAATTGTCGTTTACAGTGTTTAAAGCACCAGGACAGTGAAATAAAATTTGATTCGTTGAATGGGTTAAGTGGGAACGTACGCAAGTATATATATATATATATATCTTTATTTGTTAGAGGAAATCAGAAAGTCGGTTATAACGAAAAAGTCTTTCATATGTATTTTCTAATGAGTGCCGAAATTAAAACAAAAAAAAAACGTAAGATAAAATCAACAAATAAATTAGCCAAAAATATTCTAAGCAGCTTAAGGTGTTATTGTCTTTGTTCTTAGCAGCTTAAGGTGTTGTTGTCTGTGTCAGGTATACTAATTTGTTTTGGCTGTTCAATTTCACGGCTTAATGTGGCAAAACTGACAAAAATGTGGTAATTATAATTTTGGGACAACCAAAAGAAAAATCTCAAAAAGCTTTAGTTTCCAAGTACAAATATACCTAGGATGCTCACAGGGATAAAAAAAAAAGTTTAATTTTGATGCCCTTCAATGAAAACTGATTTGGGGTTAATATAGAAAGCAATTTGAATTGCCGAATTATTATTAATCCAAATATATCCCCTTGAAGATAACCATCGGGCGAAAATGATTTTGATGTCTCTGGATTGTAGCTTATATCTTATTCAGTATTTGTTCAAACAATATTGGGTTGAATTATTAATAGACTTGCATTAAACAGAAAAAGACAGAGTACGAAGACTAGAGCGGAAAAAAAAACAAGGAGCTGAAAAGCATATACGATAACTACCAGCAATGAAAACTACGCGAAAGAATCTACATTAGAAGGTGGACCAGCCTTCATAGGTTAAAATGGCTTCTCAACTGCGCCCAAAGGCTCGGGAATACACTATCATCTTTTCTTTTTTAGGATAAGACTTCAAAGGTCGCCCTCGTCTACGGTCAGATGAATGAGCCCCCTGGTGCTCGTGCCCGTGTTGCCCTAACTGGACTGACTGTAGCCGAATATTTCCGTGATCAAGAAGGACAAGATGTATTGCTCTTTATTGACAACATTTTCAGATTCACCCAGGCAGGCTCCGAAGTATCTGCTCTTTTGGGTCGTATTCCATCAGCTGTAGGCTACCAGCCTACTTTGGCCACTGACATGGGTACTATGCAAGAAAGAATTACCACCACTAAAAAGGGATCCATTACATCTGTACAGGCTATCTATGTACCTGCTGATGATTTAACAGATCCCGCACCTGCCACCACCTTCGCTCACTTGGACGCTACCACCGTGTTATCTCGAGCCATTGCTGAACTTGGTTAGTGTTATACTTCATCCTTCTTATCTCTTTCTCTCTCTCTCTTCCTCTCCCTCTCTCTTTCTCTCTCTCTTCCTCTCCCTCTCTCTTTCTCTCTCTCTCTCTCTCTCTCTCTCTCTCTCTCTCTCTCTCTCTCTCTCTCTCTCTCTCTCTCTCTCTCTCTCTCTCTCTCTCTCTCTCTCTCTCTCTCTCTCTCTCTCTCTCTCTCTCTCTCTCTCTCTCTCTCTCTCTCTTTCTAAATTCCCGTCTCAGTCGCTTGATACAAGAATGTACCTTGGATTCTAAATACTTATTTTAATACACACACTTAGTGATTGTAAAATATTTAATCTAAACTTAATGTAAAACAAAATGCTATATATATATATATATATATATATATATATATATATATATATATATATATATATATATATATATATATTGCTGTGGGACCCGACTTGGACCCCTCGCCGGTATCTAGAAGACTCCGTATGGTTGACTTACATTTGCTGCGATCTTGCGCCAGCTCTTCAGCTAACGGTGCCTGTAGCTGTCCCAATTTCTGCCAAACTTTCGAGATCCACTGATGGTATCGAGGTCATTTAGACATTTGCCCACCAATTCTAATTGACCGCCAGGACCTCTTCTCTAGTCTGGTAAAGGAACAACTAGTAGCACTTACTTGGCGATGCGGTCATTGTGTCTTCTTTGGACACGACCAAGCCAATGGAGCCTTCTTGGTTTATTTTAGTCATTTGAGGATCTTGCGGAGTATCGAATCTTCAGGATTTTTCGTAACAGCGGGGGAATTTCCATATCATAGAGATGAAGCACTGTCAATGGTCATGTCTCACCTGCATAGAAGCCTTATAGATGTTTCATGGGATTTTCTTGACCAAGGGTTTCCAGACCAGGGGCAGCCTGACAGGGATGATGCAGCCCATTGCAGAGGTTACTATCCATAGGAACCGGATTTTCCGCCTTGCCGTAGTTGTCCTCCCATAGAGGATCTTACTACGGAGATGTTCTGCCTCACCATGCAATTTAACCTATTGTTGGGAGATGGTTTGTAACTCGCGGGATGTATCAATCAAGGGTGCATCTGGCCCTACTAAGTGTACATCAAAGGGTCCTTCCTCCTCCACCTGTATTTATGACATCCGGATGAGGGTGTCCCAGTTTCTATTATAGACCCCCCAGGAACTAGGTCCCTTCTTGGTTTGTCCCTCCTATTCAATGGAGGTGTACCCTAAATATCTGTTAGACGTTTCCCTATCTGCCACTTGGAGACATACTGAGTAGTCTGGGGTTGGCTAATGAGAACCTCCGCAGCTCGAACGCCATCAACTGAACCACTATATGACTCAGATCTGTTGATCAATCACAAAAGCCTGATGAGCATTCACACCCTAGTCATCTGATCAGTAAGGGGACTTTTCTTAAAGAAATCTTTAAGGGGAACAGCTTCGAATAGAAAATGAAGACATATTTGTTAGAATGCCTGCAAAGAGTGCCTTAGAAGAGTCCATTCGTCGTGAGAGTTGAAAAACGATTATAATAATCGAGAACACAGCCAATGGCTTTTGAAGTCCCTGACATATATCAAGATCTTGTCCTTTACGATTCCAGACAAAATATTCTTAAAAGAATTTTAGCTTTGAGCCATAGACATATTTTGTAGTGTTTTGAGAGATCAGAGCTATTTTTTATGGGACGGAACGGTTTTGCCCCGGGTCTCTTCTAGCTATGTGCAGCACATGCCAAGTTCGGTGATTCGTACCCACCAGGGATATATTTTCTTTTACCTGATAAGACAGGGAGCAGATATCGAGAAATGCTGCAAGCGCTTATAGACTTGGTACCAAGAGCCAATCCCACTAAAATTCTAACAGGTTTTGAAAAGGCAGCTATAGATGCTTTTCGAGTTGTTTCCAAACTACCTTATCAGGATGTTTCTTTCACTTTTAACTGTCTTTCATAAGAAAAGTTCAATCGCTGGGTCACAAGCAAGAGTTCAAAAATGACCATAATTTTAATATCATTGTAAATAATTATCCCAGCCTTAGCTTTTGGTCCATTACAAAATATGGAAAGGGTGTTTGAAGAACTCTGTGGCTATAAAGTAATGATCATGATCCTCTCTTTAGTTACTTCAATGATACCTACGTATGTGGCATTCAATTGCCAAACCGGGGGGTTGCATTGCCAGGAGTTTTACCAGTCTTTTGGAACCATACTAAAAGTGCATTGAGCTGCGTGGCGAAAACTACGAATTCTACAGAGGGTTTCCACGATTTCCTTAATGGTATGCTCATCTGCGTTCATCAAAGTCTTTGGAAGCTCTTTGATGGACCAAAGCGTGACATTGCTGTTCGTCGTTTGGTGACATCACAGGCTGCTCTGCAGCAGGTTCAAAATTTCTTGGGGTCAGATCGGTCCTTAAATAAATAAAGAAGATAAAAAATTGACAGTTGTTAAGGATTTTAAGAATAAATAGCAAAAAAGAACATACAAATTGCCTAAAAACACTTGAATTTCTTTGAGTCGCGTTTTATTCTTCAAAAAAATGGAACCAATTGCAAAAAGTTTCGTTTTTCGCTCCTCTTTTAAAACGATATATTAAAAATCCTTCGCGGGATCAAAAATTGAAACAGATATGAGTTATGCGGTGGTTGAATTTAAGGTAATTGAGTTACGTTGTAAGTGAGTTCAGGGTGGTTGAGTTGTTTGCTGCTCGAGTTTTGGTGGTTGAGTTATGTGGGAACCATATATAATGTCGGAACGTACTAGAAATTGTTCGGATCTGAAAATGCGCAATGTTGGACTGTCAGTCTCCTTAGAAATACTGTAAACTTCGCTACCTTAAAATGCTAGTATGTCAATCTTTTCTTTTTTTTGTAATCCTAAGATTTCCTGTAATTCTAACGAGTTCTTCTTTTTTTTAGGCATTTATCCCGCTGTAGATCCCCTCGATTCCACATCTCGTATTTTGGATCCCAACATTATTGGCGAGGAACACTACAACATTGCTCGTGGTGTACAGAAAATTCTTCAGGATTATAAATCCCTCCAGGATATTATCGCTATTTTGGGTATGGATGAATTGTCTGAAGAAGATAAACTTATTGTCTCCAGAGCCAGGAAAATCCAGAGGTTCTTGTCGCAACCTTTCCAGGTTAGTAAACCTCATGATACCGACGATGGGTTGTTCTAGGTTAAAGATTTACATGATTATCTCGAGATTTTATTGAGATATGGGGGGGGGGAGACTAATATATTAAAGGGAAAAAATTATCTCTTTTGTGAGGTTTGGAGTTCAGGGATGACTTGGTTTTAAGACAGATACGAGGAATTGCGGTCAGTAAACTATGAATATGAAATCAATTGAAATAGCGACTTTGGTATTATAATATATGTTTGAGGGGGGGGGTTGAGTTTGCTTATTTCAGTAGAGCCTGTAAAGAATGCTGGCAAATAAGGCTTGGGTTAGAAAATGATATCAATGTAATTAAAACTCCGGTTTGTTAAAATTATTTCAAATTAAAAATTGCTAGCCAGTTGCCACAATAATAAAAAATTATTCCTACTCTGTTCATTTTGGATATTCCATCAATTTGGTTCGTCCCAGATAGAGTATGAAATATTATTTGAGTTGTTCCACCCTATATGACAGGTGTTATATCAGGTCTAAGACGATTCGACAATTCACATTAAAACCCCGTTCCTAAAATGGGATTTGAGTCAGCCTATACTAATTGTGGAAATATTTTCATTTTAAACTCTTCATAATTGAAGTCATCTACCGTTCAGAATTAAATATAGTTCAGTTGAGTTAGTTTGAACTTGTTAAAGCTGACCAGTAAAATATTCTTTAGGAAATATAACTGCTAATTGTTATTCCTGGATTGGACAATATTTTGTGTTTGTATAACTTCATTGGTAATTGGTCCTGAATGACATCAAATTTCTTTTCTATTTTTGGAATAACTAAAATTATTTCATTTCAAAAGCGGAAAATTTGATATATATTTTTTAAAATATAACTGAAAACCATATTTATTAATATACTTCCCAGTATCTTAATTGTGACTTCAAGTGTTCTTCAGCGCTCAAACGTTTGCATATATCAAATAAAGTGCTATTACAATAATATGACACTTCGCTTTAAAAATCTTTGGCATGGATTTTTTTGTTTTTGCTGGTAAAAGCTCATACGAATTTAATTTGTTTCAAATATAAGACATATTCTCTCTCAATGTTGAACTATGTATTCATCATCAGATATTCACAATATTCATCATCAGAATCCTCGCTATTAGAAATGCTGAGGGTTTCCCAATCCTCCTTGTTGTCCGTACAACAGCCCTCTACTACTTCACCCTCTTCTGATTCAAGTAGGCACAGGATTTCCGCATCTGGAAGCCGTCGCAAAGTCATTCTGCGAAAAGAAAAATGTTTGCTACCCATTTGTTAAATCAGAAAATGCCAAGTTGATCGTTTTAATATGCTATTTCCTCACGAAATTTGCTACGGAGCTTGTCAACAGTCAGCTATGCAGCAATGTATATCATGTTTCAGAGCATGTTTTTCGCTATCAATCGTCGATATTATGTCCTTTGTGTAACTGATTGAAAATTCAAACAGGGCTAGATGAGTTTCTGTCTTTGATAAGTAGTTGGTAAGCAGTTTTGTATTTGTTTTTCTTCTTCTATTTTTAGGTTGCTGAAGTGTTCACAGGTCATGCTGGTAAACTTGTACCAATCAAGGATACTATTAAGGGATTCAAGATGATTTTGAATGGTGAGCTTGACCACCTCCCTGAGGTCGCTTTCTACATGGTTGGCCCTATTGAAGAAGTGGTTGCTAAGGCCGAAAAGATTGCTGAATCCCAGTGATTTAATAACAAGAAGAAATATGGCAATGTGATTTTATTTGTTATCTACAGTGCAGAATCTTTTCAATGCTGAGTATGTAATTATAAATTGCTGCGATTCCACCTTTTCTTTATAAATAATGTTGTACGATTAAAAGGATTCTGTTTTATTTGTCTCTTTTTTTAGGGGGGGGGGGTAATTCAAGTATTGAAACCAGTGCTGTCACTTACTTGAAGTACTACTTAAGTAAAATTTTCCATTACTTGTACTTAAGTAAAAACTCTAGGGTGTACTTATTACTTGATATTTAAGTAATATTACGAAATACTTATTACTTAAGATACTTTTAATGTGCTTGTTTTTCAAATACTTTTGTGTGCGTGTGCTTTGGCAATGTACAAAAAAAACATTGCGTAATAGAGACATCTATTATCAAAAACTGTAACAAGTTGCTGAGAACAGATGGTGGTGAATAAACCGAATTCCCGACAGCATGTTTAAAGAAGAAGCAGGACCTTTTATGTCATAAGCGTCTTTAATCTCAAACTAACTGAAAAGTCAGCATGGCCAAACAGCTTCCATTTATACTCCAAGGGAGGTACTTTACTGTGAAGGGGGAAATTGACCAAGACGGGTCTGTGAGTGCATCCTGCAAGTTTTGCCCCAACAAAACTTTAAAGGGACATATATGCAACGACCAACTTCCACAAGCATTTGAAGGTAAATAACTCCTATGTGCTGCCTATTTGTATTTGTGTCATGTGTCTTTTTTCTTTAGTGTCATAGTTAGCCTTATTCCGTCAATTAATGGGCCACTCCATCACTCCAGGGACTGATGGCCCATTGGTAAATGTCAACTTTCGTTCCAAGTGCATTTTGTTTCTTTGTCATTATTACAGAAGCGCATCCATTTTTTTGCTTTCTAAAATCCCCCTCCAACGAAACTAAAAATACGTAAAGTAGGCTTGCGGTAAATTTATGGCAGTTCATATAGGGTAAGATGACCAGTACTGGGACACTTAAATCACTCCGCCTATTCTGGGACAGAATCTGGTTGGATTGCAACATGTCCAATACTGGGACAAAAGACAACAGGTTTTTTGGAAGCAACCCAGAAAAATGTATACATTGGGTGTCCAAGATTAATTTTTTTGTCCCAGTATTGGACATGTTGTAATCCAATCAAAGCTTCTGTCCCAGAATAGGCAGAGTGATCAAAGTGTCCCAGTACCAGTTGTCTTACCCTAACTGACTTACCAATAAAGTGAACACACCACTCTATGCCTTTTTTATGCTCTTTACGAATATAATAATTGCTTCTACCATAAATTGTAACTGAAGCACTTTTTGAGCTCTTAAAAATGACAAATTTTCAAAAAAAATGACAGTTCATGTAAATGACTTACCAATAAAATGAACATACCACTCAATGCCTTTTTTTATGGCACTTGGTATTAACCAAGTGACATATAGCAATTGCAAAGTTGGTCAGTCTGTCTGTCGGTCCTGGTTTTGCTACTTTAGGCACTTCCAGGTAAGCTAGTACTATGAAATTTGGCAGGCGTATCAGGGACCGGACCAGATTAAATTAGAAATAGTCTTTTTCCGGTATTGACCATCTGGGGGAGAGTTGGGGGCCTGTTAATTCAGAAAAAATAGAAGTATTTTTAACTTACGAATGGTTGATCAAATCTGAATGAAAGTTGATGTTTGGAAGGATATCGTGTCTCTGAGCTGTTATTTTAAATCCCGACCGGATCTGGTGACATTGGGGGGGGGGGTTGGGAGGGGGAATCTAAAATCTTGGAAAACACTTAGAGTGGAGGGATTGGGATGAAAATTGGTGGGGAAAATAAGCACAAGTCCTAGATACATGATTGACATAACCAGAACGGATCCGCTCTTTTTGGTGTAGTTGGGGGGGGGGGGTAAATCTGAAAAATTAGAAAAAATGAAGTATTTTTAACTTACAAACGGGTGATCGGATATCAATGAAATTTGATATTTAGAATGATGTTGTGTCTCAGAGCTCTCATTTCAAATCCCGACCGGATTTGGTGACATTGGGGAGAGTTTGGGGTGGGGGAACTTAAAATTATGGAAAACGCTTAGATTGGAGGGATCGGAATGAAACTGGGCGAGAAAAATAAGCAGAAGTTTTAGATACGTGATTTACATAATTGGAACGGATCCGCTTTATTGGGGGGGGGGTTAATTCTGAAAAATTAAAAAATGATATATTTTTAGCTTACGAAGGAGTGAGCGGATCTTCATGAAACTTCATATTTAGAAGAACCTCGTAACTCAGATGTCTTATCTTAAATCTCAACCTGATTCAGCGTCATAGGGGTGGGGCAGTTGGGGGGGGGGAACTAGAAATCTTAGAAAATACTTAAAGCCGAGGGATCAGGATGAAACTGGATGGGAAGAATAAAATCCTGTCTAAGATATGTGACTGACATAACCGGATCTGCTCTCTGGTGGAATTTTTTTTGGGGGGGTGAGGTAATTTTAAAAATTGAGGTATTTATAACTTACGAAAGGGTGACCAGATCTTAATGAAATTTGATATTTAGAAGGATCTTAAGCTTTAAAGCTCAAATTTCAAATTCTGACCAGATTCTGTGACATTGGGGGGAGTTGGAGGGGGAAACCGGAATTCTTGGAAAACATGAAAATTGGGGTGTTTTTATCTTACGAATAGGTGATTTCGAAGGAATTCATGTCTCTGAGCTCTTATTTCAAATCCCGAACAGATCTTTTTACATTGGGGGGAGTTCGAGGGGGAAATCTTGGAAAACACTTGGAGTGGAGGAATCGGGATGAAGATTGGTGGTTAGAATAAGCGAATGTCATAGATACGTGATTGATATAACCATACTGGATTCGCTCTCTTTGGGAGTTGGGGGGAGGGGTTCAGTGCCTTGGCGAGTTTGGTGCTTCTAGACGTGCTAGGACGATGAAAATTGGTAGGCATGTCAGGGAGCTGCACAAATTGACTTGATAAAGTCGTTTTGCCAGATTCGATTATCTGGGGGGGGCTAAAGGGAGAGGAAAAATTAGGTATTTATAACTTATGAGTGGGTGATCGGATCTTAATGAATTTGATATTTAGAAGTACATGGTGACTCAGAGCTCTTATTTTAAATCCTGACCGGCATTAAGCCTCTGATTTTCCTTTTAAATCAATCTATTGATTCTTGGAATTTTGCTGGAGCTCATACCATATGAGCTCTTGGCTCTTAGCTCTTCTCGCCTCGTCACAAGTGCCATATGAGCTATTAGCTCTTGTTATGAGTAAAAAGTTATCAAATTGCACCTACAGTTTATGCATATTTCCTGAAGATTCAGACTGAAAATATTGCATTCAGACAGATGGTATTTGTGTCATAAAACATTTTTTTCACACTCTTCTTCATGATACAGTGTCTACATAGCTGCTATATAGATCCAATCTTTATTTATATCTAAGAATCAGCTTCTTTCTTCCAAAAAAAAAAAAATCTGATAACGACCTCTTAATGGGGAATTGGTGGTGTTCAACTAAAGCTGTGACTCACAAGAGATTTTGTGGACAAAAATTTAAGATAAAATCAATCCTCATTATGTCTGAACTGCCAAAGTCTGCCTCCGGATCTAGAGTAAACTCACATATAGCTCCATGTCCTATTTTTGGATGTGAAATAAGGTAATTGTTTATGACAGAAAAATTATAGTATGACTATCACTCAGTTTAATTTTATTTAAAAGTTATATAATATTTTTTTTTATTATTATTTCACAGTTCACTGGTCGTCAGTGAGCTAAAATCCCTTGTTTTGTGCTAAATGTTGCCTAAATACTGTAGTCCATTAGTGTTTAATTTTTGTCATCTTGTAAACTTTTGGATGGTGGAAAAAATCCATCAAGATAGGTTTTTGGGATCCGTCCGTCCGTCTGGGCAATCGATTATAGCGAAATCAAGAGAACCGCCAGTTGGATTTGGATTAAAATTGAACTATAGGTGCCCAAGACCATAAGACACATTAAGTTTGAAGATGAAGACCCTAGCTCAAATAGGAGGACGGGGAGGGGGCTTTAAGTGGTAAAAAACTTATTTTTCGTTTAACTCAGTTTAACTTGCGAATGAAGTAATGGATCTCAATGAAAGATAAGCCAAAGATGCCAAATACTGTAAGACACATGGTACTTGGAGATGAAGACCCTAGCTTAATTAGGACGAAGGGTAGGGGGCTTTCAGTGCTAAAAAAAAGTTGAGTTTTTCATTTAATTCAGTGCAGCTTGCGAATGGAATGATGGATATCAATGAAAATTGAACCAAAGATGCTCAAAACCATGAGACGCATCAAGTTTTGAGATGAAAACCCTAGCGCAAATAAAACGGGGTGAGTGGTTTTTTTTAAGTTCTGAAAAATTGAGGTTTTTGTTTAATTTAGTATAACTTGCAAATGGAGCAACGGATCCAAATGAAAGCTAGACCAAAGATGCCTAAGATTAGGGATTATACGAATTCTGATATCACAAACCCTATTTCAAACAGGGCGAGGGCGGTGGTCTTAAGTTTTAAGAAAGTTGACTTTGCCTTCAATTTAGTAGGGCCTATAACTTATGGATGGAGTGACGAATCTGAAATCAGATTCGTCTGAATACCTGAATTTGCAGGAATGAATTTGACACAATACCACCGCATTGGATCCCGCTAGAATTCACCAGACCTGTTGTTCTTGCTCCATAGAATCTTTTATTTTCAGGCAGGTCATCCCACCGCATACACTGAGTTTATAGCTACAAATTCAAGAAAATCAGGGAAGCGAAAACAAAGTGAAATTCGGGAAAATGTATCAGATGAAACTGAAAATGAAACTGTAAAAGGGGAATTCTTTGGAAAGAAGCTAAGATGCACGAAAGAACAAGCTAACCAGTTGATCATGGACTATGTTGTGACGGATATGCGACCATTAAGCACTGTGAATAGTGAAGCTTTCAAAAGCATGATTTTAGGCCTCAATCCGTATGTTGGCCCAATAATGTCTAAAGAGACGTTAGCAAAAAAGATCGACCAATCGCTGTTCGATACAAAGAAAAGAATTACTGAGATTTTGGAGAAAACCGATTACGTCACAATGACTTGCGATATCTGGTCTAGCAGCAACCGGAGTTTCATGGGTGTTGCTGCTCATGTCTTAGATGATAACAATAATTTTTTGCCAATGATTCTTGCTGTTAGAAGATTTACAGGTTCACATACGTTTGACAGAATAACTGAAATGATCTTCAGCATTTTTCGAGAGTACGGTTTGGACACCAATTTAGAAAAAGTGAGAGCTATTGTGACGGACAATGCGTCAAATTTTGTAAAAGCATTCAAACAAAATGCAAAGCTTACCATTGAGCCACAGATTGAAGAAGGTGACAGACATTGATTTTCAAGAGGGAGAGCCAGATAATATCGAGACAACTGATTTGCACGAAATTTTTGATACTTATGGACGAGTTGGTTTAGTGTCACCATCAGTCAACATAAGTGAATCTGCTACCACAACTTTTTCCCTTGTATGTGAAGATAGTGGCAGTGTGAATCACGCTTTAGCTTCTGACAATAAACCAGGAACGGAAACTATGAGTGACAACAGTGACCATGTTCATAAGTTTCCAGGTGAAGGGTCTGAGTACGAGCTGGAGATGTATTTGCCACAGCATTTTCGCTGTTGCAGCCACACGCTGAACCTGTTGGCAACAACTGATAGACTTTCTAATCGAATATGTCTCTGTACTGGAACCTATAGCAATAGTCCTTGACATGCTCCAGGTAGAAGACAAAGCTTTCTTCGGAATAATTTTCCCTACTGTTCGGTCACTGGAAAGAAAGCTGCAAAAGCTCCAGCTATCTGTCAAGTATACAAAGGCACTGGTTGGGAGCCTGTTAGAAGGACTTAAGCAAAGGTTTCCATTCCTCTGTGGACCTCCATCTATTTATGCTGACTACCACCTGGCCACCAGTTCTCATCCCTATTTTAAAGATAAATTTGTAAGAGATGAAGACAAGGAGACTGTTGTGAGAATGCTTGTGAACGAGGCAAAGGCATTAGGAAGTAAAAAGAGTGCCAGCAAAGACATAGTTGGATTTGAGTTACTGAGATCTCCACTGAATTTCTTTGAAATGTCTGACGAAGAAAAAGCCACCATTCAGTCGGATGAAATGAAAACAACAAGAGTTGAAGTCTTGCGTTATGTAAGTGACTCTAGACAAGATGTGTCAGTTTTGAGACTATCCTATGGTGGAGTTGGTATTTCGGAAGTTCAACTGCATACCACCTACATCAGCGCCAGTGGAGCGTGTTTTTTCGAAGGGGGGAGTGATTCTCTGTCCAAGGCGTAGCCCCTTGGCAGATCACAGGTTCGAAAGCCTGGTTCTTCTCAAAGCTAATAGGAGCCTAAAAATTTGAATGTTATGTGCCAACTTTTTATTCCTTCTGCATTAAAATTTTTCAGTGTTAAAGATTTCTCAGTTGACAGAGGGGCTATTGTGGTATTGGCCTCTTACGTTCGTGTATACAAATAGGTGGGGTTAAACGTGAAGAAGAGCTCCTGATTCGCTCGGCTCAAGTATTAACCACGGGGTTGTGTTTAGTTTCTGAAAAACAGATACATATACTAAAGAAATACCTGCATGCCGGCTTTCAATAAAGACCTGGCACTACTAGA
The DNA here is from genome assembly GCF_032884065.1 of Artemia franciscana. NCBI lineage: Eukaryota > Metazoa > Arthropoda > Branchiopoda > Anostraca > Artemiidae > Artemia > Artemia franciscana. The sequence goes on from NC_088867.1 coordinate 36,977,841, forward strand.
AAACAGGGGATTACCTGGGATGTGTCAATAAAATTAGACTGTCTTAGTCAGAAAAAATTCAGTCAATAGATTCCCAATTTCTAGAATAAGGCTTATTATCTTACATACAGTTTACCCATAATCTGGAAAATCAGAAGCAAAAAATATCCCTTTTTCAGAATTGAAAAGCTGTAGTGAAGCTGTAAGATTTTTTAGTCTGGGTCTCATAATTTCATGATTTTTAATTCTACCCATGGCTTGCCCAAAGCCTAGAAATAATCCTTTTCCAAAATGAGCCATACTGAAGCCAACCTTCAACCGAATATTCCATCCCCAGAGAAAGACTACTTTTTTATTCTTTTTTTCTCGGGAGATTTTCGATTTAATTTCATGGTTTTTGCCACTTCGTGGTGTGAAAACTACTCCTAGAAATAGATAAGTTGCAACTTCTGCAGTTTGACCAACTGTATGGAATGCGTCTGAATCAGCGGGCTTGCTGCAGGCCAGTGACTTACCAATATACATTTGTAGAGAGTTTTACTGACCATCTGAATTGACTACGCAGCATGCGGCTTGCTTAATTGAAAACCAGACATGTAGGAAGTAGATGCCATACATTTTCATTGCACGTCTGAAATGTAACTTGAAAACTTGAGGCAGTTTCCTTGCAAAGGCGCCTAGGGTGATAAATGTCACCGAAATAGTAGTAGTAGTAGGCAGGTTCAATAGCAAAACTTGACAGCTACCGATGATTTGCGTTTCTTTCAAACATATTCAAAATTAAGCTACATTTTTAAATATAAATCAAACTATAAACATTGACTCTTATTGTACATATCGACAAAAACCGGGACGAAAGAATTGTCATATCAGTTTGTTCTTGCTTTAACGGGAGCTAACTTATTTGCTTTCTCGTTCTTGATGGTAGAGGTTGATCAAGTAGAATGTCACGGTTCTAAGATTTAGAAAGCAAGAACTTTCCAAAACTCATTATCAGTGTTTCATACCGATTTTGGAGTGACGACAGTCCAAGCACTTTCAGAACCTTTTCGTAGGGGATGTCACGGCGGCCCAAGATGATCGATGCCACTCACTTTTGAACCAATTTAAGCTCCTGACAAAGATACACTGTTCTAAGTGCTGAGGGCGCCCAAACAGGGCAAGTATATTCCAGAATGGGGCGGACGTACTTTATGTATGCATACTTGATACTCTCTGTGTTCGCACTGAACCTAAGCATACCGTTTAAAGTCAGTAGACTAGCATTTGCACTTTTAATCACGTTTTCGATATGTGCAGCAAAGCTGAAGTCGTATGAATCAAGACTTCATTTTCGTACTGTTCTTTTCTTTCAGCACGCTGACAGCCAGTGACCTTCAGCTAGCTGCCGAAAGTGTGAATTTTTGCTGCTCTTTTTTATTGAGCTTTGATTTCTCTAATTAAAAAAGTCTGCAACTGATTCAATTGACTCCTTACTTTTAAATTTGTGGGTTTTTTGCTAAGGTTTTTGCTTATTGAAGAATGGACTACGTTATTACCTTTTATCTGTTTTAAAGCCAATCCTAAGTTTGTTTTTCTATTTTCCCGATTTTTTCAACCACTTCCAAACGTTTCAAAATAACCCTGTATTTCTTCAAACGCGCCAGATTTGACTGAACACTAATCACCAGAAGTTTTTTTTGGCTGTACTTAATTGTTTTGATAGTCTTTTGCATTTCAAGCCGTTGTGTTGAAAATCGGTTCAGATTATTTTTGGACTTTGTTGGGTGTGTTGCCAAACGAAGAAAATGGTTAAAAACGGCAAAATTGAAAGTCTGGTTCTTGATTAAGATAATATGAAAAAACTTCGTTTTCTTAAAGAGTTAAAGAGGCTGTGTCCCAAAGTCGAACCTTAAAACGTACAGGAATTAGGAGAGGCAGTTGGGGGGCTGCCGCCCACCACACCCCCCGCTTTTAAAGACTCTTTTGTACAGGTTTTTTGTTGTACACCAACAAACCCCCAGCTCTTAGCTTGTGTGCTCTGTGTCTGGGAAACAGTTTCAATAATTATGTTAAAATGTAAATGGAGTGGTCAACTTCATTGTTACTAATTACTAGTTCCGGGGTTAACTAGTTAATTACAAAAAACCTGTACAAAAGAGTCTTTAAAAGCGGGGGGTTTGGGGGGCGGCAGCCCCCCAACTGCCTCTCCTAATTCCTGTACGTTTTAAGGTTCGACTTTGGGACGCAGCCTCTTTAACTCTTTAAGAAAACGAAGTTTTTTTTCATATTATTTCTGTACGTTTTTCTACAATCCATGGTGGATGTAATTTAATAATAATTTTCCATGTTTATTTTCTCGCTTTCTGTATCAATAAATTCAAACTGACAAAATTATCTAATTTTGATAATTTTAATAGTTTAGCAGCTTAATTAAAAATTTAGCAGCTAGTGGTTTTTACCCACCCACCTCCGGTTTATGGGCCCAGCGCGCTTCCGCTGCGCCAAGCTGCTGTTATGCTTGTTATCAAACAAGTTATTACAATAGAAAATTTCACCAACGGCTTCAATTAGGAAATCAATTTAAATGGTTCTTTTAACTTGCTTCCATCAAGCCTTACCCCCGCTTCAGTATAAATTCTTGTGAACATTCCAGTATGTAATTCTGATCACATGTTTCCATGTTTATTTTCTCCCTTTCTGTATCAATAAATTCAAACTGACAAAATTACCTAATTTTACAAATTTTAAAAACTTAGCAGCTAGCGGTTTCGATCCACCGACCTCTGGGTTATGGGCCCAGCACGCTTCCGCTGCGCCAAGCTGCTGTTAGTTTAAGAATTTTTCAAACAAGTGATGTTATTACATGAGAAAATTTTACCTTCAATGGGGAAATAGGGTTTTCTAAGCTAGAAAATCGGGGGGTTAAGATTTTCCGACAAAACTTTCCAGGAAAATTACTTGGAGAATTCCGCGTCGAATGAGTCTTCGTACACCCAGATCCGATGTCGGCTGTGACCTGTAGGCGTGGCAGAAAAAAGGGTTTCTGTCATTTTTCTCAAATAAAAATTTTACGGATTAAGACAGAATTTTTTGAAGCTTTCAGTCAGTCTCACCATGTCAAGCTGATCATTTTGATGTACTTGATGTTGAAATTCGTAACTTTTAACAACAAAAAACTTAACATGGGCTCTTATGGGGAAATGGGGTTTTTCTAAGCTAGAAAATCGGGGGGTTAAGATTTTCTGACGAAACTTTCAAGCAAAATTACTCGGAGAATTCCGCGTCGAATGAGTCTTCGTACACCCAGATCCGATGTCGGCTGTGACCTGTAGGCGTGGCAGAAAAAAAACAAAAGGAGAACATGAACATTATGTGGCTATGCGTGGTTTCTGGAAAACAGGGAAGGAGTTATCGGATCAAGCTGAAATTTCGCGGATAAGCTCCTGAGCCCTAGGGCTCAGGAGCTCTTCAGCCTGATCGGACAACGTTAAAGGGGGGCTGGGGTTGGGGGGTCGAAACTTTCGGCCAGATTTTCCCCATGAAGGAAAAGTCGGAGGGGGGGGTGAAATTTGGCAGGTTTTTTAGTTGGAGCTCGGGCTACGAAATGCATCCCTCCCCATCCCTCTGCGACCACTGGAACCGAAGATCAATTAACATTGTCGTGGTTCGCCTCTTTAAAGAGGCACGAGGGTGCCTCCTTGATTTTGAGGAGAGGAATGGCGGGGTGTGACATGTTATAGGCAAGGGAAAGGGCTAAGAAGCCTTCAGAATGGCTTTAACAAAAAGGTGGCATGGGCTTGATGTATATATATATATATATATATATATATATATATATATATATATATATATATATATATATAGCTATGTCAAAATACATAGAGTAAGTACTTGAAGTAGTACTTGAAGTACTACTTAAGTAAAATTTTGGCATGTACTTGATACTTGATACTTAAGTAAGAATTGGGAGAGTACTTATTACTTGATCCTTAAGTAAAAATTTGGAGTACTTGTTGCAGCACTGATTGAAACTACACATTGACCCTCGTTCTATGAGCCTTTTGGATCAGTCTTACTAAGACTCGTCACGCCTTAACATTTTACCTGACTTTTTTACATTTTTGAGAGCTGATCCTCCGGGGCGGGGGAGGGGTGCACTGGAATAGTTTCTATGGGCAGTCCCGCTTGAGGGGTGCTGCGATTGGGGGATTGCTCGCTTTTATCCAATTTTTTACATTGATTTTGGCTGTTATGCTTATGCTTGAGTCGGTAGGAGGCGCTGTAATTAATTTTGCATGGGCAACACTAACCCTAGGAATGGTTCTGGATCTCTCCCCTCTCCCCTAACTCAAAATGGTGGGGACCGCAAAGCATGCTAAAATTGTAATATTTACAGTATTGATGGTGCAGCAGGGGGCAGCAAAGTCAACATTTGTCCCCCCCTGAGAACAACCTGTTTGCAGCTCTGGTTTCTAAAAGGGACGCTCATCCGGGGAATATGCGTTGAATAACACATTTTTATTCTCATGATTTACATTTATGCTGATCTTCACTTTGATAGCAGCTTATCAAATGGTTTTGGCAATGTCAAATACCACTCTTAAAAGGGAAAACGACGATTTGACGCCTGTAGATCGTGAGTATATATGTAGGCATGTATTTAATTTTTCTTGATATTAGGTAGATGGCGAAAGAACAACTTTCGCCAAAAGGGCGCAATAGATATGCTGGTTGCCTAGGTGACCGTATGTTAAAATTGAATCCCCCCCCCAAAAAAAAACGACAACTGGTAAACCTTGGCGATTGTCGGCTCATTCATTTTTGGAGCCGCGCTGACAGCTAGAACTCTAAGAAATGTCTGCTACTGAACAGAAGATCACTTGGATTTGGAAAAGAAAATGGAACCAATACATGGTTTCTGGAAATATGTACATCGCTGGAACAAGGAAAGGCTTACCCATTTTTAATTGACCATCCCGCTTGGATTGCTGCATAGCAAAAGCAAAAACTAAAAAGAAGATCCTACCTTATTTCATTAACTCACAAGGTTTTATCCAAATAAACCTTTAATTGAAACAAAATTGTAATAATATACTTTCTCTAAATTTCAATTTGATTTATTTTATTCAGTTTCTAAGTGTTGCATTTGCTCAATCTTTCCCTGTTTCACTCTCCATAATTCTTGTTGTTCTGCTTACCTTTTACTAGTTAACTTCTGTGGTGCTAATGTTTACAATTAACTGATCAATTAATATACTGATTGTTATTGGTCAGATGTAATTATTTATGAATTGAACTCTTACGATCTTATGGTTCTTACGAATAAGCTGAAGAAATCCCCGAAGGGGGATTGATATCGGGAAAGATCCCTGATACAAATGAATAGACATTTCTGGTCAAACTCCAATCAATTGAACCTTGGGGAAGACACGTCATTATGGGTGATTAAATAAAAAAAACTAGTTTTTTAACTGTAAGTAAGGAGCGACATTAAAACTTAAAACGAACAGAAATTACTCCATATATGAAATGGGTTGTCCCCTCCTCAACGCCTCGCTCTTTACGCTAAGGTTTGACTCTGCTACAATTCTACTTTTTAAAACAATTAAAAGCTTTAGTGTAAAGAGCGAGGTGTTGAGGAGGGGACAGCCCATTTCATATACGGAGTAATTTCTGTTCGTTTTACGTTTTAATGTCGCTCCTTAGCCTACTTACAGTTAAAAAAAAAACTAGTTTTTTTTTTATTTAATTTCTGAACGTTTTTCAATTAGTGCATGTTTGATTTTGGCTCTCCACACATAAATTATTAAAATGAAATTTGCATATTAATTCCTTTTTTGGCTAAATGGCTTTTTCTTAGTTTTGATCAGACGATTTTGAGAAATAAGGGGTGGGGAAGGAGGCCTAGTTGCCCTCCAATCTTTCGGTTACATAAAAAGGCAACTATAACTTTTAATTTTTAACGAACGTTTCTATAAGTAAAAAATATACGTAACTTAAGAATCAACTTACGTAACAAACTTTTATATTCTTATATTTTTATTATGTATATAAAGGGGTTTGTACCCTCGTTAATGCCTCGCTCTTTACACTAAATCGTAAGTTTTGACTCAATTCTTTAAGAATGACCCATGAATCAGAAAAGCCGTAGAGTAAATAGTTGAAATTACTAAAAATACTTTAGCATAAAAAGCGAGGTATTTATCTCCTCCTAAATACCTCGCTCTTTATGCTAAAGTATTTTTAGAACCCCTCATATGCGTAATAATCTCTGTTTGTTTTAAGTTTCAATGCTGCACCTTACTTTCAATTGAAAAAAACTTTTTCATGTTTATTTTTTCATTGTTTCTTTTATAGTAGTTTTAGAAAATCCTGCGCCCTTTTCATTGAATTTTTCTTCCCCCGTGACATATTTCTCCAAGGAAAGATCCTCCCACATAGCCCCCTTCCCTCAGCCCCACCCCCAAAACCAAAAAATCCCCCTGAAAACGTGTGTAGCCTACACTTCCCAATAACCATTATTATATGTAAACACTGGTCAAAGTTTGTAACTTGTAGCCCCTCCCCCAGGGACTGTGGGGGAGTAAGTCATTCCCAAAGACATAGTTATTATAGTTTTTGACTCTGCGGAACAGAATGGATATCTCAAAATTTTGATCCGTTGACTTTGGAGAAAAAATGAGCGTGGGAGGGGGCCTAGGTGCCCTCCAATTTTTTGGTCACTTAAAAAGGGCATTAGAATTTTTTATTTCCGTTAGAATGAGCCCTCTTGCGACATTCTAGGGCCACTTGGTCGATACGATGACCCCTGGGAAAAAACAACAACAAATAAACACGCACCCGTGATTAGTCTTCTGGCAAAAAATACGAAATTCCACATTTTTGTAGATAGGAGCTTGAAATTATATATTTAAAATCAGCATGAAAATCCGATTCTTTTGATGTATATTTTAGCATCAAAATTCTTTTTTTAGAGTTTCGTTTACTATTGAGCCATTTTCCAGTTTTTTTGTTCGTATTGCTTTTTTTAGCGTGACGGCACTAAATCCCTAGGGTTCAAACCAGCGGTTCTGATCTCCGTTTTGTGACCTTTCAGACAGGAAGCACAATTGGGGACTTAGGGCCAGAAATCCTGTGCTTTCGCTCACACTTCTCTGGATTTCTCCTATCTTCCCACAACAATTTTTCCTATCTTCTGAGAATCAAATACCCTGCTTCAAATACTACTACTGACGAGGTATTTATCACTCACGTTTTTCATTGCCAGATATGTCATTTCGCTTTAAAAGCAATGCTAAAATGAAGTAATCGATGACATTGTAAATCTTGCTTTAAAGAAAAATGAATGGGTTACTTCGGATATGTAAAAATCCAGAATATGAATTTTTACTGGCGTTAGTCAGGGGGTTTATGGCCATGAAGGATCGTCTGCGCAATCAGGGATGGATGCAGAATTAATGTTTTAAGGGCGCCAACAATACCTGAGCTCCTCCGTTAGAAATTTTTGCCCCTCTGCCCCTGTAATTAACGTTACTTCCGAATTTTTTAGGCGAAGCACATGCCCCCCCCCAATAAAATATCTTTTTAAGAAGTTTCGTAATTTTTTCTGGGGAACCCATAAATTAGTGACAACACTTCGTCTGCAAAGATTCTTGAAATGTGTTTTGCAGGGAAATTAGATGTGAATATCACGATAAAAGCGTGAAAGAATTCCAAAAATGTTTCATAGTGCTGGAAAAGTGGCTGGCCAGAATAAAAGATTTGAATTATTTGTGAAATAATGAAATTATCCCACTGCAAGAAAATTAGTTCCGAGAAAAACGATACCAAGATTTTGAACTGCTCATAGACCAATTAATAAAACCATATTAGCTTGTTTTTTCTTTGGCTGAAAATCATAGAGAAAAAATAAGCGGGTTGTGCATCTAGCATGTATGCATCTACCAGGGCCGAGTATAGCTCTGTACTTCTGACGTTAAAATTCAACACGCCTAATCTGTTGAATTTGACTATTTTTGTATAATACTGACCTCTTGATCCACCTCTGTGCGTTCAGTGCTTCTCCCTGGCTTTTATATTATGTGTACTCCCTGGCGTTTATTATGTTATTATGTTTATTATTTCCAAACCGTGCTTGGCTTCTTCAAAAGTTACTCATTATTTCAAATAAATTACTTCAAAAATTGTTGAACGATTATTTCATAAAAAAGAATATGGAAGAAAAATTCTAGTTATATGTTTGAAATCAGCAATAGCATTCTCATCGAGTTCACTTCACCGTCCAGCACAGTCATTACACTTTGGCAACTTGTAAATTCCTATTAAATATGCTATGGACAAAACATTATGATTAATTGTGAAATGTTATTATATGTGTCAATGGCATATCCTTTCGGTTTATTTGTCTACGGACATAATTTTTTTGAGAGTAACGAATGAAATTATTTCAAGTGAATTTATGTCTGTTGCCCAGCTTAAAATTTCTGTATTTGACTGAGATGAACTACCATCTATCAAATTTATCTATAGATGGCGATAACTAAATTTTTTCAGCCATGAACATTTGTAAGTTTTAAAATTTTTAATGGTTTCTTGCGTGGTAGGTCAACAGAGCAAGCAGTAGCTGCTTTACATAGTGTCTTATCAGATGCTATGGATGATAGTTATTTGGCGGCAACTATATATTTTACATTAAAAAAGCTTTTGATACAATAGAACATGCAATTCTTTTTGATAAGTTGGAAAATATAAGAATTCGTGGAATAGCTCTTGAGTTAGTGAGATCTTATTTATTAGAAAGAAGTTTTACAGTCCAAGTTGGTGAGGAATCTTCTCGTAGTTTTCCTTTAGAAAATATAGGGATTCCACAAGGATCTGTATTGGGGCCGTTACTTTTTTTTTTTATATACATAAATGACCTTCCAAAATGCATGCCCTCGGACAATCAGTTACCAATATTATTTGCAGATGACACAGCAGTTAGTTTGCAGGCTGGCAACGAGGAGGACCTACGAATGGCCCTCGAAACTGTTGCTTTTAATGTAAATTCTTGGTTTCATGGTAATCGACTAATACCTAACCTAGAGAATTTGTGGTTTCTGGGAGAAGTTTGAGAGCAGTGAAGCATGTATCATTTAAAACTATTAGTATTGGAACTTCCTCCATAAAAAGAGTAGATGTATTTAGATTTTTAAATATCTACATTGACTCAAATCTGTGTTTTAAGGCGCATATTATTAAACTCGAGGCAAGAGTGTCCAGGAATCTCGGTTGTTTGCATAGAGTAAATTTCCTGTTTCGCGCCGAACTCACGAGCGAAGGGTCGCTGGTTCGAATCTCGGTGGTGCCGACCGTTTGGTTTTAGGACGAGGGTTAGTGGCGTTTCCCCGTAAGACAAGCCAAAAGTTTACCCAGCTTCAAATGGGTACCTAGAGAAATCTAGGGAAAAGCGCGGGAAAGCGTCGGATGACTTGCCCCCAACCACGCATTGCACCCCGGCCGAGGGCAGAGAATCAGGAGATCGGCACCTGCGCTACGCGAACCCTTATCGGTTTGCATGCGAAAGTTTGCTTTTGCTTTGTTTCCTTACCAAATAATGAGACAATTATATTTTTCATTAGTTGAATGTTATTTTCATTATTTCATTTGGATGTTGACATTTCCTTCACATTTACGAAGACTTGCAAATTGTCCAAAACATGTCAATAAGAATCCTGGACCTCTTTAACACACCTTAGGAAGACAAAAGAATTATCTGAAACCAAAACATCTTTTTTATTTCTTGATATTATTCATTTACAACAAATTTTTCACTTTAATATAGGCATATGGTTTTTAGAAATCCAGTATAGGGATAATTTTTTCAATAGCATGAAACTCTTGGTTGAAAATAAACATAGCCATTGATCAAGTGCAAGGAATAAGTTTCTTTTTCCTTTTAGTAAAAATGAGAGATCAAGACTAAGTTTAAGATATCAACTTCCTGAGATTGCCAATAAATATAAACTGTTTGATTTAATATGTGAGTTACCATCACTCTATGCATATAAAAAGAAATTGAAAGACATAGTTCTTTCTGCCTATAGTAGCGGGGACTGAATGTAAAGTGACTTATTTATAAATTAGTTTATAAGTCCCATCCGTGTCTCCATGAGTCTATTTTTATTCCTCTTCTCTCTCTCTCTCTCTCTTTCTCTATGTACTCCGTGTGAGTTATTGAGGTGTAATTCCTTCCTTTTTTTTCTATCTACTATTAAAGGAGACAAACCGAGTTGCCTCCCTGTCTCCTTTGTATAAGATTTATGTATAGCGTTTCTTGTTTAATAAAGTCAAGTCTATGTCTAAGTCTAATGGTCAATTTTAATATTGTAGTCTATTACTAGACTTCCAAGACCTAACAATCGGAGGGTGTCAATGATGGGGGAGGGGTCGTTCGCCTCCTAGATTGTTGTCCTTCTCTCTCTAGACACTCTCTCCCAACCAGTTTTGGGCCATACCCGACCTAGTCATGTATAAAATTTTGATATCCCCCTCGTGATATTTAAATTTTTTTATTCAAAACTTTACGTGTATTTAGCTGAAAAAAGCTTAACAGGGCATTTACTTGGAATTTTTGGGGGTTTTCCACCAGGGACATTAAATATCAATGAAAGATATTACTCGCATAAAACACTGTATGCAATGTATGATGTTATTGCAATAGCATAATTTTTGTTTTGCTCTTAAATGCATATGATTGTGACGTCATTCACGCGCAAAATCCTGGTGCCCCTCTCGTGATAATGAAATTTTCTTATTGATTATTCTAGGTGTGCTTACCAGAAGGAAGATTAAAAGGTCCTTAACTTAGTATCTAATAAAAAAGGTACTTATGCATTATACCGCCAACACTCACGTTTACGCTTTGTAAAACTCGAGAACAAACCTGTTTTATCTATCTATATTAAGAAACAATTAGCTTACGCTTCGTGGAAAACAAGTGGCAGGTGATAGAATACTTTGGAGTTATATAATTTGGGGTATATATTTGCATATTTGCACATTAGGGGGTAGGGGTGGGTGTTAAGTTAGGTTAGGTTACCCCCATCCCTCTAATGTGCAAACATATAGCCCAAAATTTGTTTTTAAAGTATTATATTTTCATCAAGTTTTGGTATTTTTCATTAGGATTAACCTAACTTCACTTCTTGGTTATTGGCGGTATAATACACAAGTACCGAATAAAATATTTTCTGGATACAACACCTTTTATACAATGTATAACGTCATTGCAATAATACCATATATCTTTTTTGCTCTATAAATACATTTGAATGTGACGCCATGCACATTTTTTTTTAATTAATGCTCTAAAGCATAGCCAGTCGAAGGTTGCACATAATTGTCGATGACCCACAAAAATATTGCCATGCCCCACCGGTGGAGCCTACGCCCCACGTTGGGAATCACGGGTCAAAAGTATAGTCAGCCGAACAGTGCTCGTCCTGCCCATGAACTATCTAAATAACACCATGCCCCACCGGTGGTACCTGCACCTCACGTTAGGATTCACAGCTCTAGACCTATAAGAAATTCTTTTGTATTTTCACTAAAAAATCAAAAAAAAGCTTCAACTTGCCCCAAATCCTAGTTTTTCAAGAGTGTATCTTGGCATCGTCATCCCTACATTTTCCTGAGTTGGCGTCATTGCTAAAATTATGGGCAGGTTTTATTGTAGTTTCATTTGGATGGTATCACACATGAAAGTAGTTTAGGGCGTGCAAACTATGATATTGCAGAATGCTTTAAGCAGACCTTACCTTAAAATAGCGGGTTAGCCATCAGGCTTTATAAAACTTTTAAATTCCAATTTTATTTTTTCAATAAAGGTAAAATATTTCTCTCTTTGAAAAAAATAAACAACGTATTTTGAAAATAAAATTAATGCTTAGAAGTGCGAGCAAAAATTAAACTAATTATTCATATCTTTTCATTTTCTAATCTGTATAATTGCTTTAGGTTAGATTAAAAAAAAAATATTTGTGATATATAAGCTGGTGCGTCATTTGAAAAATGTCAAATTTAGTGTTTAGTTCTGATAGATTTACCAATAAGTCGAGCAGGTCTCCGCTTGAAGGCCTATGGAAGATAATCTATATATATAAAAATAAGTTGTTTGTTTGTGTGTCTGTTGACTGACGTCATGTTTGTGTGTCGACTGACGTCATTATAAGGATTGAGCTGTATGTCGTCATGAAGTTGTTTGTCGACTGATGTCATGTTTGTCAACTGATGAAATTACAGACCGGGACACCGGGACACAGGGAATATCAATGACGACCGGGACACACATGTGGGACACAAGGACACAACTACAATGGCGCGTAACGACTTACGCGCGGGGGGGTGGTTGGTTCGAAGCGCCCCCAACAGCTAGTCTATATATATAAAAATAAGTTGTTTGTTTGTCTGTTGACTGACGTCATGTTTGTCGACTGACGTCATTATAAGGATTGAGCATTATGCCGTCATGAAGTTGTTTGTCGACTGACGAAATTACAGACCAGGACGCCGGGACACAAATGACGACCGGGACACCGGGACACAGGAAATATAAATGACGAACGGGACATTCAAAGAGAAATTACAGACTGGGACACCGGGACACAAATAACGACCGGAACACAGGGAATATAAATGACGACCGGGACACAGGGACACAACTACAACGGGGACGCCGGGGGGCACAAGGGGATATATAAATGACGACGGGGACACAGGGAATGTTCGATTTGCAATCACCATCAACAAAGCTCAAGGGCAATCATTACAATAATGAGGTATAGATCTAAATACGGATGGTTTTTCCCATGGACAATTATATATTGCATGTTCAAGAGTCGGTAAACCTGACAATCTTTTTATATGCACAGACAACGGGACAGCGAAGAAAGTTGTATATTCGCAAGTTTTACGTAGTTAATAACATATATATATCTATCTATATTCACAGGTGGGACACAGGGATACAACTACTATGGCGCGTAACTAATATGGCGCGTAACGATTTACGCGCTGGGGGGGCGCGAAGCGCCCTCACAAACTATGTGTTGGGGTGGCGCGAAGCGCCACCCCAACAGCTAGTAGGTAATATAAGCGGCATGTCCATTTCGTTCATTACGAAGGGCAATAGATTAGGTGTGAACATCAAGTCACAAGTTGTATTAAAAAACGTAATAAAGAAAGCTATTTGTATTAATAAGGTTGTACAGAGGAGTACAACCAAAGAATCAAAATATATTTGCACCAGTTGAGGAAATTCTCCCCTTGGATTTGTTTGTCCTCTAGATTTTTGAAAAAAAAACTTTTTGGGGGTATTTTCATTGCAGAACCTTTTTAATGTTTTCATTGGAGAAAAACCGAAAAAAACAAAACAAATTAAAGTCCTTTAGACTTTAAAAGTATATTGTGCCCCTCATGCCTCCCTCTAACATTTTTTGTGAGTTGGCACTGCTAACGAAATGGGCAAATTGTATAGAAAACATGGGTAATTGCGGGTAATTACAGGAAAAATATCAACATGTTTACCTTTTTTGGCGGGGGTTTGGGCGGTTGTTGTAATAGATCTTGAACCCTCTCCCTGTGCCTTTTCACCTACTTCGAATTCCATTTTTATTAAAATTAAGTAATAAAAAAACAAGTTTTTTTAACTGAAAGTAAGGAGCGACATTAAAACTTAAAACGAACAGAAATTACTCCGTATATGAAATGGGTTTTCCCCTCCACAATCCCTCGCTCTTTACGCTAAAAATTTTAATTGTTTTAAAAATTAGAATTGTGGCAAAGAGTCAAACTTTAGCGTAAAGAGCGAGGGATTGCGGAGGGGAAAACCCATTTCATATACGGAGTAATTTCTGTTCGTTTTAAGTTTTAATGTCGCTCCTTACTTTCAGTTAAAAAAACTTGTTTTTTTTTATTTAATTTCTTACGTTTTTGAATCAATACATGCTTTGATTTTGGCTCTCCGCAGAGGAATAATTAAAACGAAATTTGCATTTTTTTTTTTTTTTTTTGGCTAAATGGCTTACTCATAATTTTGATCGAATGATTTTGAAAAAAAACAGCGGGGGGGGGGGAGCCTAGTTGCCCTCCGATTTTTTGGTTAATTAAAAAGGCAACTAGAACTTTTCATTTTTTTATTTGCTCATGTTTTTATTACATATATGAGGGGGTTCACCCCCTCGTCAGTACCTCGCTCTTTAGACTAAAGCTTAGATTTCGTCCCAATTCATTAAGAATGACCCCTGAATCACAAAAGTCGTAGAATAAATAGTTGAAATTACTAAAAATACTTTAGCGTAAAGAGCGAGGTATTAGGAGGAGGTGAGCCCCTCATATGGGTAATAATTTCTGTTCGTTTTAAGTTTTAATGTCGCTCCTTACTTTCAGTTAAAAAAAACTAGTTTTTTCTATGTAATTTCTGAACGTTTTTGAATTAATGCAAGTTTGGTTTTGGCTCTCCACGCATAAATTATTAAAATGAAATTTGCATATTAATTCCTTTTTTGGCTAAATGGCTTTCTCTTAGTTTTGATCAGACGATTTTGAGAAATAAGAGATGGGGAAGGAGGCCTAGTTGCCATGCAATTTGCCATGCTAACAGGCGAGAAACGGCTATTAGCTCATAATCATCTTCGGCAATGAGGGGTTTGCCACTTTTGCTAGTTGATGTAACCTATTATTTGTTTCCGGTATATTTGATGGTTAAACCAATTTGGTTCCAATGGTAAGACATGTAGGGGACTTGTAAGTAATAATCGGCTGTTGGGCTACAATCATCTTCAGTGATGAAGGGTTTGCAACTTTTGCTAGTTGGTGTACCCATTTATTTGTTTCCGGTGAACTTGATGTCTGTCATGGGAGAGGGACTTGTTAGTAAGAATCTGTTCACTTTGCGCTAGAAATTTGTGCAAATTGGTGCACATTGTGTTCGATCTCTTTAAATCTGACAGAATTAAGTGTTTAAGCAACGGGTACAAATGATAACGTAAAACAATGAGGTAGTTTCGTAATAATTAGTGTCACCTATGGTATTTTTATCCTGAAAAGTTAGGGATAGCTTTATAATACCAACTAGATTATATAAGATATTGTTCCGAGTTTTCATCCGTCACGTTGTCCACGATTGAAAAGGATAAAGTTCAACTGGCTGCAAAGTCAATTTAGTCCCTTCTTTCGATACTATTTTGTTGTTATTTTTTTAACGCTGAGGAATAGCCTTTGATCATGTATGATCGATAGCGAAGAAACAAAACCAAAGTGTTGCTCTCGCAACACTTTAGTCGGCGAAGCCGGACAAAGGTTGCTGCAACACTTCCCGTTGCCCGGGCAACGTAGGTCTAGTTTCATTTATTGCATCGTAGCATACGAAATTTATTGTCGCTGGTATTTGAAATACGGCAATTCTTGAAAAATTAAATACAGATGGGAAAACTAGGGGATTACTTTAGAACTTACAAAGGGTACCACACTACTGGGCTGTGGTAATTAAAAAGGCGACATACGCCATTTCTGTATTTTTTAGGAGAGCCAAAAAACGGAAAAAAAGTTTGTCAGCCTTGTTCTCTCTAACAAATGAGGCTAAGGGAGACAAAGAGAACATATTGCATGTGTCCCCTCATTGGCCTTACGACCCACGTCCAGAAGCAGCGTATGTTTCTTTTTCATCTTTGTAAAGGTACGAGATAAGACAGATCTGACTGCATCTTTTAATTCCTCGTGCTGAGCTTACCCAAACTTAAATTTAAAAAAAAAACAAGTTTTTTTTAACTGCAAGCAAGGAGCGATATTAAAACTTAAAACGAACAGGAATTATTCCGTATACGAAAGGGGTTGTCACCTCCTCAACGCCTCGCTCTTTACACTAAACTGTTTAAAAAAGTTTAAAAGTTTTTATTGTTTTAAAAAGTAGAGCTGTTAGAAAGAGTCAAACTTTGGCGTAAAGAGCGAGGCGTTTTTTTTTTGCTAAATAGCTTTTTCATAGTTTTGATCGGACGATTCTGATAAAAAAAAGGGTGGAAGAGGAGGCCTAGTTGCCCTCTAGTTTTTGGTTACTTAAAAAGGCGAGTAGAACTTTTATTTTTTTTTGCGAACATTTTTAATAGTAATAAATATACGTAATACGTAACTTACGAATTAACTTACGTCACCAACTTCTATATTTGTATATTTTTATTACGTATATGAGGGGGTTTGCCCCCTCGTCAATACCTCGGTCTTTACATTAAAGCTTGAATTTTGTCCCAATTCTTTGAGAATGACCCCTGAATCACAAAGGCCGTAGAATAAATGGTTGAAATTAAAAAAAAAATATAAGTAAGTCGCTTGGCATACCAATTCAAGACATGAGAATCTAAAGCTGACCCCAATATTACGGGCTCCAATTATTATTTGATTTAAAATATATAACGGGAGAAATATAAACCAACCCTCCTTTGTTTAGTTGATCAATTGTGTAGCTCCATCCGGAAATAATATAATTATTTCTTTCAGCAAATTATTATTATTATTTTCATACGTACTAAATGTGAATTGGAGGCAAAGGACTGCCTTGATAGAGTAGCTAAGTCTATATAACCTTAAAAAACAAATAGTTTACAGTTTTTTTCAATGAATTTGAATATATTTACTGTCATGCAGTTGAGGCTCAGCATGCTTATGAAAATTTCCTTCGACGACTGCATTTAATTAACTATTGTTCAATATTTAGTTGATTTCTTTTATGCGATGCTACAGGCTTAAATACAGTAAAATGTGATCATTCAACCCTTTGTCTTGAACCTTAACCTGTAGCGTCATTGTTTGCATTGACAAACACTACGTTACTATGTTAGTCTATTTACTACAAAACTTCCCAGTCTCAGTAGTTTCAATTCACGAACATGTAACAATAGGAAGGAAGGACAAAACTTATTCTTCACAATAGAGAGAACAATGTATATTAAAAAAATCAATATAGAAAATAAATTGCAAATTTGTCACTTTTTTTATGAATATACCCTTAAAAGTATTTTTAAAATTGAAGATGGGAAATATTGTACCCTATATTTGTTACCCCTCAAATGGCACCATTGAATTTGCTTAGTAACTAAAGAACACTTTTTAGAAGAGGGTAACTACCATCGTAAGTCTATAAGGTCAATTATTTTTTTGCTGAATTAATTCTTATGTTCTTCCAGGCCGTGGTCAATTTTTCAATGCAAGTATAGCTTTCAGAATAACAGCATGAAGGAGAACACTTCAAAATAACTTTTTGCTTGGATACACTCAGAACGACTAAGCTTCAATTCTGTAAGTGCGTTTGAAAATATAGATACAGATGGCGAGGGGGTAAATCCTCCCTAATATAGGTACACATAGGCCCACCCCTTAGATAAGAACATTTTGAGGATGGGGGGGGGGTAGGAAATTATATCTTCAGTCCGTTCTTTGTGAGAACCTTCCCCATGCTAACCTTCCCCCAACTAATATCTGGATGTAAATATAACCTATGCAAAAAGTTTTCCTTTTAGGAATCAACGTTATTTGGTATTATGAAGTATTTGTTGATATGAATCATCACAAAAATAATGAAAACGAATAAAATAACTAAAAATTCTGGTACTTATGTCTTTTGGGTTCTGAAGTCAGGTTAATTCTAACAAAGCAATTCTTACTTCACAATATACAGAATAATCTATATATATGTAAAAATAAGTCTATATATATATAAATAAATTGTTTGTCTGTGGGTCTGTCGAGTGACGTCATGTCATTATGTCGTCATGAAGTTAGTTGTCGTCATGTTTGTTATGACGATGACGTCATTAAAAGTATTTAAGAAAATCGTTCAAAGACAAATTTTCAATTGTAAGAAGATCGTGGACGGAAAAATGTTTAATTGTAAAATGACTGAAGAACCTACAATGGCAACAGCCGAGGAAGCTGCTCAAAGAGTCTATGCCAAAAAACTTGCGGCTGATAGAGAAAGTAAGAAAAGAAAGCGTGCCGAGGAATCACAAGAACAGCAAGAAAACAGGCTTGCGGCTAAAGAACGCAAAACCGCGCAGTTAGATGAAAATCCACCTGGACAGCGAGAGTCAAAACATATCAAAACTGAAAATGATAGCGATGATGATTGGGTTTGGGATTTTGACTTGGATAAGGTCATCAATGCCTACCAGATTTTAGTTAAAAAAACAAAGGTTCGGCGATATGTATTTCATAGTGACGCTGAAAAATAAAGAAGAAAAAGAAAACTGAAAAAAGAAAAAAGGTAAAAAACTAAAAAAAAAAACTAAAAAGAAAAACACTCAAAGAGAAATTACAGACCGGGACACAAATGACGACCGGGACAGAGGGAATATAAATGACGACCGGGACACTCAAAGAGAAATTACAGACTGGGATACCGGGATACAAATGACGACCGGGACACAGGGAATATAAATGACGACCAGATTTAAGAATATCGTCCAAAGACAAATTTTTAATTGTAAGAAGATCGTTGAAAGAGAAATTTCTAATTGTAACATGACTGAAGAACCTACAATGGCCACACCCGAGGAAGCTGCTCAAAACGAATGTATTCAAGCCGAAGTAACTGAGTTGGTAAAGCGTTATGTTTCAGGTTCTAGGTCCGAGAGGCTCCAGGTTTGAACCTTGGCTTTAGCATTAATACAAAAGAAGAAAAAAACTAAAAAAGGTAAAAACTACAAAAAAAACTAAAAAGAAAATACTAAAAAAACTAAAAAAGCTAAAAAAATAAAAAAAACAAAAAAAGGTAAAAAACTAAAAACTAAAAAAGAAAAAAAAACTAAAAAAAGGTAAAAACTACAAAAAAAACTAAAAAGAAAAAAAAACTAAAAACTAATAAAAAAACTAAAAAACCTAAAAACTGAAAAAGAAAAAAAACTAAAAAAAGGAAAAAAACTGAAAAATAAAGGAGAAAAAGAAAACTAAAAGCCAGGACACAGGGAATATAAATGACGACCGGGACACTCAAAGAGAAATTACAGACTGGGACACTGGGACACAAATAACGACCGGGAGATATAAATGACGACCGGGACAATCAAAGATAAATTACAGACCGGGACACCGGGACACAAATGACGACCGGGACACAGGGAATATAAATGACGAACAGGACGCTCAAAGAGAAATTACAGACTGGGGCACTGGGACACAAATGACGACCGGGATACTGGGAATATAAATGACGACCGGAACACAGGGAATGTTCGATTAGCAATCACCATCAACAAAGCTCAAGGGCAATCATTAAAATAATGAGGTATATATCTGAATACGGATTGTTTTTCCCATGGACAATTTTATGTTGCATGTTCAAGAGTTGGTAAACCTGACAATATATTTATATGCACAGACAATGGGACATCGAAGAATGCTGTATATTCGCAAGTTTTACGTAGTTAAAAACATATATATATATCTATAACGAAAAGAGAAATCTTTTCTCTTTTATCTATATTCACAGGTGGGACACAGGGACACAACTACAATGGCGCGTAACTAATATGGCGCGTAACGACTTACGTGCGCGGGGGGGCTTGGGGGTGCGCGAAGCGCCACCCCAACAGCTAGTTGTATATAAAACTTGCATACCAACCCGCAATACCTTACCCCCACTCCCCCTACTGTGCAAACATATAGCTCAAATTATATATTTTCAAAGCATTTTCCCATCCGAAACTTGTTTTTTCGGTTTTTGTTTTGTCAAAGTTGATTCAATTTATAGGTACATTTATTGAAACAAGGGAGAAGCATTGTGGGAATATTTGGGAAACGTATATTTTGGGCTATATATTTGCACATTAGGTGGTGGGGGGGGGGCTTAAAGTATAGTGGATCGGCATGCAAACTGTGTTAGCTACAATTATTCTGCATATTACGAAGTAAGAATTGTTTCATTAGGATTAAACTAACTTCATTTCTTGGGTGTGGTGGCCATGAGACACAAGTACCAAGTTTTGAATATGGACTAAGGCTATATCCAAGCATTAAGGGGATAGGGCGCAGTCACCACGGTCGGGACTATTATACTTGGTTAAAATGTTGAATGGCAAATCAAATAATATTCCTCTTTTGTCTTTATTATAACTAATACAGAAAAGGAATCGGTTCAAATTGTTCATTCATTGACGTATTATAAACGTTTTTTTTTCGTTAGTTTCTTTGAGTTTAGCATGAGACAAGCCAAACAGAAGTGATAAAATAGATGGAAAATACATAATTTAGGCTATATATTTGTACTTTAGGGGGTGGAGGTAAAATACTTCGACAGTTTGAAGTTAAAAAAACTATTCTTAGCCTACTACGTAATATGCAGAATAATTGTGCCTAATATATTGGGCATGCAGACCCGCCATACTTCACCCCACCCCCTAACATGCAAATATATAGCTCAAATTTGTTTCTGAAGTATTATATTTTTATCTTACTTTGGCATATTTCATTAGGATTGTGGGTCAGAGAAACATATCAGACGAACATTAGGTAAGGTGTGTAATAAACAACTACCAAGGAGTCTTGAACCAACATTAATTTTCCTCAAAAAAAAAAGATTCTTGTCTTTTTTTGCTATGAATAAGGCCCATATACTAGCCCAAAAACTTGTGACTAGAAAAAGAACTTTACCCTCTGTTTGCTTGGGCTTTTGATTTTCCCATAAACATAGGTCAAGTGGCTTGTTTTGTCATCTTCCAGTGACGTATATAGTCGAACAAAACCTCACTCGTCATATTCAGTGATAAACACCTTGATAATAAACTGATCGACATTACGCACGATTACGCTTGCAAAGAATTGTATTATCATTCATTTTAGTTCTTTGCTCTTTGACGTCAGAATGACCTTCGAAGACGAAAAAAAACCTGTAGAACCAGTATCCCAAAGAATCACTTTCTTGCACCCTTCATCGAATAATACTGAACAAGATCACTGACCTAAAAAACAACACAATCGGTACACATCACAACAATATCAAGATGTTCTGTCATCTTGACGTTGATACTGCAATTATAAACTTCATCATGCAACAATCAAGGCATTTTTGTTCTTTTTTTCGTTTCGGGTCAGATATTCAAAATATTGGTCTTAAATCTGTCGTGTCAGGTGGCGTAATCGGATCGTGGCGTTTCCCCCATCGAAAACTACCCCTCCCACGGGAAATTCCACCCATGGAAAATCCCCCCCCCCCCGATGAAAAATTCACCCACTAAAAAAATTCCCCCGGGAATTTACCCCTCCCTTTGTGGAAAATTCCCTCTGATAATTCCCCTCCCATATTCCCCCTGGATAATTTCAGATGTTCATCAAATGGGAAATTGAAAGTTCTACTCGCTCGTTTTTCATTTGCTTCCACTCCCACAAGTTTTTTCGTCTTCTAGATTTAAAAAAAAAAAATTTTTGGTATTACGCTGAATATGTCTTTTTTAAGTATTGTTCATTAAAAAAAGAAAAATTTACTTCGCCCTACATTTTGAAAAATATATATGACCCACCCCCCTCTGACTTTCTTAACGCCACTAGACATTTTATGTCCTTCCAGAATACAAGTCTATCTATTTTAGGCTGTCCCAAGTCATTGGTTGATCTCTTAAAAGAAGAATAAAAGCTTTTCTGACATGATTAAATACCTTTATTATTTTAAGTTGCACTTCGAAGTGAAATTAAGGTCCACGCTGGATCTGTTCTGCTTCGCGTCAACGATGGTAATTTGGAACGTCACTGTGTTACGGGCCCAGTGACGTTCCATTAGTTCGTAACGTAGAGGGATGGAGTGTCCCACTTATATTCCTATGACTTGTTGTTCCATTATACTTCAAGTCTTGACTTGCAGGAGGCACTAGTGGGTGCAGTCGCGGTTTCGTCTTGAAGGTTGTTCCAGTTGTTGGAAATACGCTCGGTAGAAAAGTTTTGGCGCATTCTGGTCTTCACTCTTGGCTTGTGTTGACCTGTATTTTTGTGAGGAGAGTATTGTTGGGTTGACTATTATATTTGTAAGTCAGCAATATTTCACATCTTTGACGTCTGAAGACCAGCGTTATTGGTTTAAGGTGCTCCAGTCTCTTATCATACGGCATATTTTGTAGACCCATGATGCATTTGGTGACATGGCTTTGAATTCCTTCAGTTATTCTAGTGCCATGCTTGTAGGAGGGGGAGGTAAGACATGTTCCAGAATCCAAAACGGTCTAACAATAGCCTTGTAAAGTCTCAGGAAGACTGTATAGGAGCGGCTGGTGATAGTGCGCTTCAGCAGGCCCAGACTTGAGTTAGCTTTTCACACCGCTTGTTGCCAATGCCCTTGGAACTTCAGTTGCTCATCAACAAGTACTCCCTAGTCTCGTTCTTCATGACTAGCTTGTAGCTTAATATCAGACTGTGATTTCTGATCACGCATGGTATTCAGGTGGTGAGGATTGTTACTGTCGAAAAGGAGGAAACTGTGTTTATTGATGTTGAACACTACCAGCTATTCACCAGTCCACTTCTGGATTCTCTGGAGGTCTGATTGCAGGCTTTGTTGAACGGCTGGTCTGAAAAGCTTGGAGTCATTGGCGTAAAGCGTAATGTTATTTGTCGCTTCCTTTTTCACATCATTTATGCAAATGAAGAAGAGGGTGGGGCCTAGGATCGTGCCCGAGAAACCCCACTGACAACATCACATGGTTCGGAGAATAGTTTATCACCGTTATTGGCAAAAAGTCAGACCTGCTGCTCTTGGCCTGTCAGGAAATTCATCACCCATTCTGCTACATGAGTGTGGATGCCAACTGACAATAATTTGGCCCTAAGGCGTCTGTGGGGCACCTTGTCGAACGCTTTGGCAAGGTCAAGCAAAATAAGGTCAACAAGTACTTCCTTCTCAAGAACGTCAGTGCTGATATTGTAAGTTTCAAGTAGGTTGGTTTCCACTGACTTCACCGGAAGGAAGCCGTGCTGGTCCGGTGACAGTATAATGTTGGACAGAAGCTGAGTCAGAATTTGGGCGTTCACAATATGTTCCAGGGTTTTTGCTACAGCCGAGGTTAAGCTGATCGACCGATAATTCTTTGCATTGGTCTTATCACCTTTCTTGAATATTGGTGTAATGTGAAAACTCTTCCGATCCAAAGGCACAGTCTTTGAGTCGAAAGACTTCTGAAATATTTAACATAGTAGAGTTCTCTTTAGCCCACACAGTTTACACATAATCTGAGTCGCAGGATATACTAACTTCTTGGGCACTGTAGAACGCTTAGACAAGCGCCAATGTACCACGGCTACATCTTGGTGACTGTAAATCCGAGATAAAAAAAAAATATCCAGGGAAATTAATATGGGATTCAGTCAACTTATTACTACTAGGATTTGGGAAAACTTCGGTCAGAAGAACCAGATCATAACTTTTTGACTAAAAACAGTTATCAGCTCATTCAATTTGTTAGTAAGCTAGTCAGCGCTAGTAATAAGAGCAGGAAAAGTTTGACTCGTTGTCGGTGTTTCTTACTTTGATGGTTGGTTTGGCAGTTGTGCTCTTCCATGTGGTCGTCTAGTGAGGCAAAGGTTGTCGCAACCATTGATGAGTTTGTAGTCCAAAAACTTTCCGAGTTCGCTTCAAATTTGGACAAATCGGCACTAGGAACATTGGATACACTGTGTACACTGTCCGATTTTTAGGGCTCTACTTCTGCATTGGGGCTGGCCCGATATGTGGACCGTTTTTTGTCACGATTTTGAAACGATCCTGTATACCAAGGTTTTGTTCGCCTGCAGTGGTGCGTTCTTTTAGTTGTTCGACGCGCTGCTTGCACTTTTCACGGTCCTGCTTCGAGTGGTCATGGGGGAACTGGACATCCTCCTTTCTAGTAAACGATTTCTTTATAATTTGCCTCGTGATATAGAAGGAGGACACAGTGAATAACATCGGCAGATGAGTGTTAGGTCGCATGGTTCTGTCACTGCCCATTTATACGTCGAACATTACTCAAGGGACCACATGCGATTCCATACTAGCTCGACAGGAAGTTCCGGACAGTACTTGCATCATCTTTTGTGCTGGACATGGGAATCCCATAGGCAACTAAGTTGTACTTACGCATGTCGCGATCTTTTTTGGCACGGATTATTTGACGTATTTTAGTAATGCAAAGTTTAAAAGTGTCTCAAACAACACATTTATATGTTTTTTTACAGTGTTGTTTGTGTTTTTTTATTATTATTATATTGGCCGTTAAATGGTTGGGAAGTTGGATAAAGGGCAGGGGGTACCTTTGACTCTCAGTCATTTTGCTCAAGATACTCAGGATAGGATGCGTCACTAGACCCTTAAGGTCCAAATCGGCGGAGCTTATCTCCGTCTCAAGGCCCTTCACCCAGGAAGTGCAATGGGGGGATGGGGGCCAGCCATCCTGTGCTTTCGCATGCACTTCCTGTTTACCTTCCCAAGATTTCTCCAGGCACCCATTTAGAGCTGGGTTGACTCTGGTTGAGGTTACAAAGACTCTAAAATCAGAGTGTAGAGTCTTTATTTATGAAAACGATTTTTTCGGAAAGGAGGGCCAAATTAAGAAACAAGCAAACCGCTTCTCTCTGCGTACTTGGCTTCTCTTGCTGTGTTATTTCTGCTCGAGATTTTCTTCCGTATGTACAACTGCTAATCTAACCCCTGTCTCCCTTGGATTTTCTTGCTTTTTCTCAAACTTCTCACTCGCATTTTCACGTTTCTTGATGGTAAGTTTAATCTAAGAAAAGATTAAAGACCTGCTGCAGAAATGGGGACATGTTATTAAATCCGTGTTCTAGTGCAGTTGGTTCTAAAGGCTCGTTTAGGGTTCAAAGCCGTTCAAATGGGACAGGGGTAACCAAGGTAGCTGCACCAGGATCCGTGGCTGGGGGGTTGCCCACTTCGATCAAATTTTTACTTTGATTCGGCTTTTTTGCTTATTCTCGAGACAAGAGGGGGGCAGGGCACTTTAATTAATTTTTCCCTGGACACCACCAACCCTAAGGACGCCTTGAGGGTATTGGTGCAATGATGTTACAATCTCCATTAAAGGAAGAGTCTTTTCTTCTTTTTTCCTCTGTTCTCTCTACTTACTTAGCTAAAAAGAAACATCGTTTTAAGGAAGACTTTGATTTTGTTGGTTTTGTTTTATTATTTGGATTTAAAAACTGTTATTTAGTATCAGTGGAAAATGAATATTATAAAACGTCCCTTTTCTTTGTTTTTACTTCCTTGTTTAGTTTTTTTTTTTTCATGACAATTACCTTTGAATAGAGTACCT
This sequence comes from Artemia franciscana, assembly GCF_032884065.1. NCBI lineage: Eukaryota > Metazoa > Arthropoda > Branchiopoda > Anostraca > Artemiidae > Artemia > Artemia franciscana. Next base: position 37,003,112 of record NC_088867.1, read on the forward strand.
ATGTATCCTTCAACATTTTAAACGTTCGTATTATTCTTATAGAAGTTTATCCAGATATGCTAATAACGCTGTACTGTGATGTAATTGGTAGTCCAATAAATTTTCAGAGTCTTTGCAGGGTTTTGTTGGACACCTTCAGTCTTTGCCCCCAACTGATGCATTTTTCAAAGAGTTATTAGAAACAAAATAGAAGCATAAAACGAACCGTGCCAATAGTAACCGAAACTCTAAAGAAAGAAATTTGGATACCAATGTACATGTGAAAACAATCCGATTCTGTGGTGATTCCAAATGTCTAGAATTACGTTAGTTTAGGGCACCCTATCCAAATTTATTGGCATTAGAAAATTTAAGCAGAAGATTTTTGAAAAATATGAACCTCCCCCCTCCGCCCAAAATATGTGAAAAGTCTTGATGAAAGTTATGACCATAAAATTCAATATGCCCAAGTTTCTGCGGGCAGAAACATGAAATTCCTTATAATGGATGCTTGATAATTTTTTTGTTTTGTTTTTGACCTGAAATGGTTGTACTGAACCAGTGGCAGGAAAGGGATCATTTGATCGAGGGAAAATTATAAAATACCCGGTTGGGAAAAATACAAAGTGATGGATTGCTATATTAAACGTATGTGTAGTATTATTAATAGTTATTTATTATTCCTTTTTGGAACACCTACTGTGGGGGTGGGGATTGAGACCAGTAGGTCTCTTGTGGAGACAGGGTACTTGAAACGTAAAAAGTGTTATGGAATGCCAAATTTTCTGATTTTTGTAAGATGCAATTCCGATCAATATGTAAAATAATTATCTCATAAAGAATTTTAATATCAGACAAAAGATTGCATCCATAATATCAATATGATTAATTGCATAAACATGGAAGGAGCAGGATTCATTCCCCAGCCAGGTATAATGCCTGGAGAAGACGGGGGTATAGAACTTGAAATACCGACCTGAAAAATCTCTTTTAGTATTTTGACATCCCCCCCTCTTCCTCTCACAAATAAATTTGAGGTACCTTTTTCAGGCGTGAATTTCGTTTTCGACACGTTGCTGTGCGGACGTTAAACTTAACTGTAAAGAGTGGAAGACTAAAGGGATGACAGATAATATGTGAATGCCTCTGAGAATGTTATGGAAAGTGGAGAGATATCAAATAATGAAAAAAGTAATTTTTTTCAAACAAATGAAAAGCAACATATTTAAATAAAGTAAATAGAAACTCCCACACATATAGGGGGCGGCCTTATGAACATTCTACTCTTTAAGTCAAAGTTTAGGTTGTGGTTTCTTGTGAGTATGTGATAACTGTTTATAATATGCTGAAACTTTAGCGTTAAAGGCAAGTAATTTAGGGAGACGGAAGCCCCTGCCCCTATATACGGGATAACTTTTGTTCCCTTTCAGTTTTATTGTCGCTCTTTAATTTGGTTTGTAAAAAACTTGTTTTATTATTATTCAATTGAGGGCACAAAAATGGATCTGACGATCCTTTTCTATTCTTCACGGCCTTGCACAAGTCTTGGTAATGATACTGATGCCTGGAGATGTCTCCTCATAAAAGGGTGATTTATACTGGAGATTAATCCAACGCCGATATGGTAAAAATTGTTCATCTAAACAAAGTGGACAGAAATATTAAGAGTCAAACATATTAATCGGACATTTTTAAATTATGCTAAACTTTGGACTGAAGATACATTTGGACTTGATATATTTGGAATTTTATAGTTTCAATCTCTCAAAATAAATTTTGGTAATCTTTATACCCATCCGCCTAGTAATCAGGAATAACGTTTGGCATGACAAGATTAAAGGGAAAGGAGGTAGTGAATTTAATAGTTTACAACTGTGAAAGAAAACATTAAGGCTGAAGTATAAAAAGCTGGTTCTTGCAATATGACGACCCCCAGCCTCGTCCGAAAAATAAAACTTGTGTCCATTCTTGATTAGTCGTTATTCACGGGTTTTACCATAATGTCTGTTTAAAAATAATCCACGTGTTCGGCTATATTGACCTAGTCGATAAAACAGCGACAGAGATAAGTCCAAAAGAAGATTCGGTGTCTGTTTTTTTTTCAAGTCGATACCATACCTTAAAGCAATTGTAGTCAAGCTGTGGTACGCGTACCCCTTGGAGGTACGCAAAAATTTTTTAGGACGTTCGTGGCCGACCAATAAAAAAAGAAAACAATCCTTTAACTTTATTTAGCTACTGTTTACTTAGTACCGGTAACTTAGAAGGGATGCCTAAAATGTTTTGTGGATAAAAAGGGGTACAATGTCTAACTAAGTTTGAGAAACACTGCCTTACAGGATCACTCTATTTCGTCCATCATAAAAATTTTGGTTTATGTCGACAAACTGTTTAGAATTGATTGAGAGATTCTGCCAGGACTTTTTAGAGCTTGGATAAGAGATTCGAATAAGCAACAGAAAACTAAAAGCCGACACGTTCTTTCTCAGAAATCTTAGAAAAACCTTCTTCGTTTTGTGATGGAGTTGGAGATATCCAGTTCTAACAAAACTTATATCGTGAGAAAGTGTGAATTTTGTTTTTCAATTAAATGGAACTAAACTTTCTGTTTCAGGTTTTAGAAATGACAGTCCCTAAAAACATTCTAGCATACCTGCAAGGACAACACTAAAAATCAGCTCAAAAGAAGATAAATAACAGTTCAAATAGGATAAATCCCTTTATTAGACAGTGAACAAAGCAATAAAATAATATACTGGGTATTTCGATCACACATACAGTGATCGTCATCAGTAGAAATACCTGGATATTACCTAGGTCAAATGAATGTTAAATTTCACTGTCTTTTCAGTCATATTTCGTAGCCAATCCAAGAATTCTAACAGCTCTTGATGATGCCTAGTCTTCTGGGAGAATTCGCTAAATGGTACTTTGTCTTAGCCGACGCTTAGGCTGGCCAAAGGATTTTAGGGTACCGTGTCGCCCTAACGTACCATCTGAGATGCTTGAGTGAAAAAAAAACATGTCTGGGATTTTCGACGTTTACTTGATAACAGATGAAATGTAAGTACATTTTATGGAATTCATAAAATTGCTTTTAAAATACCCTTTAGTATTCGACATGTCATTTTTTTTCAAAATATATTTTCACTAGTCCTCATATTTTTGTTAAGTTTTCTATATCAGTCCTTACTGTTAGAGATAATTCTGCTAACTGTGCGAAATTCAATGTAAACCCAGCAATTCGGCGGTAGGACGTAAAATTTAGGCTAACACAAGTCGTCGATAAGCAAATAAGTTGAATGTTTTTGTTTAGTGAAGCTATCCTCTTACCCTACCCATTTTGCTGTACCGTGTTTGCACTTGAAGGGTTTCGGCTTGGAAACGCATCAGAGGGAGTGCTGTAGCGTTGCCTACAGTAAAGAGCTATACGGCTTCAATGTATTATTAGTTTTTTTTTCAAGAGACACTTCACATGGATGTGGTGATCATATAAACATCGGAGTGGGCTCATTTGAAGACTGAGAGTTCTTGTGCCCTTTTAAGAGTCAAAAGCGATAGGAGGGCAACCATCCCCCACGGCTTTTTTCTCTAATTGCATTTCATCAAAATTTCGAAATAGTATTTTGATCAAAATAGTCCGAAGGCCAAATAACTATGCATACGGGGTTGAAAAATTCCTTCCAGTCCCCGGGCAAAGGCTGTAGGCTATGTAAGTTGCCCATTGTTAACATATAAGGATTTTTATGGCACTTGGTATTAACCAAGTGACATATAGCAGTCGCCAATTCGGTCGGTCTGTCTGTCGGTCTGTCGGTCTGTCGGTCTGTCTGTCTGTCGGTCCCGGTTTTGCTACTTTAGGCACTTCCAGGTAAGCTAGGACGATGAAATTTGGCAAGCGTATCAGGGACCGCACCAGATTAAATTAGAAATAGTCGTTTTCCCGATTTGACCATCTGGGGGGGAGTGGGGGCCCGGTTAATTCGCAAAAAATAGAAAAATGAAGTATTTTTAACTTATCAGCGGGTATTTGGATCTTAATGGAATTTCATGTTTGGAATGATATTGTGTCTTAGAGCTCTTATTTTAAATCTCGACCGGATCTGATGACATTGGGGGGATTCGGAGGGGGAAAACCTAAAGTCCCGGTTTTGCTACTTTAGGCACTTCCAGGTAAGCTAGGACGATGAAATTTGGCAAGCGTATCAGGGACCGGACCAGATTAAATTAGAAATAGTCGTTTTCCCGATTTGACCATCTAGGGGGGGGAGTAGGGGCCGGTTAATTCGGAGGGGGGAAACCTAAAATCTTGGAAAACACTTAGAGTAGAGGGATCGGGATGAAACTTGATGGGAAAAATAAGCGCAAGTCCTAGATACATAATTGCCATAATCGGAACTTATTTGTTCTCTTTGGGGTAGTTGGGGGGGGGGGAGTAAGTCTTAAAAATTAGAAAAATGAGGTATTTTCAACTTGCGAACGGGTGATCGGATCTCAATGAAATTTGATGTTTAGAAGGATATCGTGTCTTAGAGCTCTTATTTTAAATCCCGACCAGATCTTGTGATGGGGGCGGGGAGTTGGGAGGGGGAACCTAAAACTTGGAAAACACTTAGAGTGGAGGGATCGGGATGAAACATGGTGGGAAAAATAAACACAAGTCCTAGATAGATGATTGACATAAACGGAACGGATCCGCTCTCTTTTGGGTAGTTGGGGGGGGGGGGTTAATTCTGAAAAATTAGAAAAAATGAGGTATTTTTAACTTACGAACGGGTGATTGGATCTCCATGAAATTTGATATTTAGAAGGATATCGTGGCTCAAAGCTCTTATTTTAAATCCTGACCGGATCTGGTGACATTGGGGGAAGTTTGGGGTGGGAAGACCTAAAATGATGGGAAACGCTTAGATTGGAGGGATTGGGATGAAACTTGGTTGGAAAAATAAGCAAAAGTCTTGCATACGTAATTTACATAATTGGAACGGATCCGCTCAATTGCGGGGGGGGGGGGTAATTCTGAAAAATAAGAAAAATAACGTATTTTTAACTTACGAAGGAGTGATCGGATCTTCATGAAACTTCATATTTAGAAGGACCTCGTAACTCTGATATCTTATTTTAAATCTCAACCGGATCAAACGTAATTGGGGGGGGGGGGCAGTTGGGGGGACCGGAAATCTTAGAAAATACTTAAAGCGGTGAGATCAGGATGAAACTGGATGGGAAGAATAGAAACCTGTCTAAGATACGTGACTGACATAGTTGGACCGGATCTGCTCTCTTTGGTGGAATTGGGAGGGGGGAGGTAATTTTGAAAATTGAGGTATTTGTAACTTACGAAAGGGTGACCAGATCTTAATGAAATTTGATATTTAGAAGGATCTTGTGCTATAAAGTTTAACTTTAGGTTCTGACCTTCTCACAAGTGCCAAATGAGCTCTTGGCTCTTGGCTCTTCCGACCTCGTACCATATGAGCTCTCGGCTCTTCCGACCTCGTCCAAATGAGCTCTTGGCTCTTCCGACCTCGTACCATATGAGCTCTCGGCTCTTCCGACCTCGTCACAAGTGCCATATGAGCTCTTAGCTCTTGTTGTTGGAAAGAGGGCATGTTCTATCCCTGTTCTTCAAAAACTCTTAGGGTATTAAGGTGAAAAATTAAAGAAATGTTGAGAGGGATGCTGAACTCCCTCCTTGCCCTTTTTAGATGTTTCCTGTGCTCAAAACTGATTGAAATTTTGAAATCGTCATTTTGTTCCAAATACTTGAAAATGTCTAATAGCTATATATCCATTGATACCATGGCCCCCCATAGTCCCGAATCAAGGATTGCAAATTTGCAAATTTGCTCATTGTTTAAATGCAGAATCTATAACTAGAAAAGGGGAAATATTTGATTTTGGGTGTATCCGAAAACACTTAGGACATTAGGGTAAAAATTTGGAGATTGCTGAGTGGAATGTTTCTAAATCAAAAGGCACTAAGTGCATCAAGTTAATAAAAAAATGGGATCTGCAATGTTCTAAGAATAGCTGAGGGCATTAAGTTGAAACTTTCAGGACATGTTAAATGGGACGTTGGAAAGTGGCTGAAGGTCTGTCAGTCCCTTCCCATGTCCTTTTTAGCTACCCTCCCTCAAAAAAGGTTCTATCAAAATTTTGAAAAGCCATTTGTTCAAAATAATCTAAAGGTTAGATAACTATGTTTATGTGGATTACATGACCCTTCATAGTTCTTAAGAGGGATGCCAAACATAATAAAATACACTATGTGTATGCTGGTTGTTAGAAGGGCGTAAGGAATTGCTGAGGATATGGAGTTGAAAATTTCATAGGACTATAAAGGACCATCGGAGGGTTACCAGCCCCTCTGGCCTTTTATAGATGGTCCCTTACCTCGTCACTGATCAAAATCTTGAAAAGTGATTTTGTTAAAGTGATTTAGTTAAAAGGCGTAGAAGTTATGCCTCTGGACACGCAATACCCCCCACATCCCCCAGGGCAAGGATGTAAATTGTGCAATTTGCCTTTTATTACATGCAGGATTTATCATTGGTAAAAGAGGGGGATGTTTAATTCTGGGTTGAGAGGTTTCTCAAGAACTGCTAAGGGAATTAAGTTCAAACTTTCAGGGCATGTTGAGGAGAATTATAAAAAGTGGTCGAAAACGGTAGTTTACGAATTATATTACAATTTACTTTATTACTTTCTGAGGACTGTTCAAATTACATATAGTTTTCAATAAAACGCGAATGGCGCAATAGGCTTTCGACTTTACAGATGGGGATGGGGGCTGTAGCCAAACTCAAGTGTGTGGTGATTTTTTTTTGTTTTAATTTTGAATTAAATATTTATTTTAATCTCTATTCGTTTTAAGATTTATTTATTCAGTTACGTTAGTATGTGTAATCTCTATGTTATCTATGATTGATGATTTAGTTTCTGCTCGTTTTGGGTTTCATTCATACATTAGTAGCAATTTCTGGTAGTTTTGTGTTTGCATAATTATAATTTCTGCCGGTTTTAATTTTAATGTAGCTCTTTACCCTTTCTTTGAAAAACTTCTTTTTTGGAATTTTTTTTTTCAAGTAATTTGCTCAAAATGAAAGCACTTTTGGCAGGGTAAAACTTTTCTTCCTACAGCGGCTGGGTAAATGTTGCGAGATTTTCGGAAAAAAAAAACTTGGTACTTGCGTGTTATCCAGACCAAACTCAAGAAGTGAAGTTAGGTTAATCATAATGAAGTATACCTAAGTATGATGAATATATAATACTACAGTAACAAAATTATGGAAACTACAACAGAGAGTTATGGAAAGTAGGCCGCCGAGAACGCATTATATTTAAAACCTAACCTAACCAACTCTATATATTAAATATTTAATTGAAATATACCTGCATAGTAGTTTATCTCACTCAGGCTAAGCTGATTATCTGAGAGCACACACAAAAATCGGACATATCCAACAGACAAGGGCGCCGGGAGAAACTTTTTAAGGATGGGGGGGTCAAACGCCAAAATATCAGTGGTGGTTGGGTGGCAGGGAATATATTTCAGGATTTTTTTTTTTGTGAATTAAGTTTATTTTTAAATACTTTAGGAAAAAACTTTCAAATAAAAAGAGAAATTAAATTGCATGCAAAATAAAACAAAATACAGTAAATTTTAAACGACAAGGATTCCTGGTAAAGGGATCAATTTATTTCATCAATGATAAATTTGATTATTATGCATTTAATCTTAAAAGACAATAAAACTCAAACCAAAATTACAAAAAGATTTATTACTTCCATAGATTATAACAGATATAGACTTGTCTTTGTGTAATTTCCTTCGCCTTAAAATAGTTTACAGAAGGATTAGAGATACTTAAAAATCATCCTTCATGCATAGATACCACGTTTTAGTTTTATAACGGTCACGTAAAATGAACTTCTTTCAAAGCAGGACAATTCCCCCCCCCTCGAACTTAAATCTCTTATATATTCAGTCATTAAAAAACAGAATAGCGAAAGAAAAGTAAAATTTAAACTTACTACCCAGCTGTCAAATTATCCTCATTGTTTTTATTGTCCTATTCAACTAAATAAAATGAGCACGTTAAAATAAAAAAAATCAAATAGTTTGAGATAAAAAAAAAAAAAAAAAAAAAAAAAAAACTGGAAGTAAAATGTGACTTGGACCAAAATCCACCAAAAATAAAAATGGAATTCTCATGACAATTGCTACCCCGGCAGTATTGGCTTTTTTTGCTGATTCTAAATATATAGAATTCCTTCAGTTTATTGTTACCCACCCAAAACCGAAAATCTGAGAGAATTTGCATGATTTTTGAAAAGGGGAAACACCCCCAAAAAAGCAAGCGATCTTATTAAAAATCCCTTTATTAGTAACATCATATGAAAGAACCATACTATAAAGATTTCAAGCTCCTTTCTTAAAAATGTGGAATTTCGCTTTTTTTTTTAGAAGAAACATCGTCGAGGCATGTTTATTGTTTTGTTTTTCCTAGGGGGGGGGATTGTATCAAAAACCGAAAGTTTAAAATAAATTGGGAGGAAGCTCATTCAAACGTAAATTTAAAACTCTTTTTTAAGTGACCATAAAGATTGGGTCAGGGAAAAGTCTTGTTTTCTGCCATTTTTGGGCACCAAACTACGACTTTACCCCAAAGAGGACGAATTTGCAATCAATTTTAAATTCTGAGAAGCTATTTGATTTAAAAATATCAATAGCTATATTTTAAGATTCCCAGTTGCAAAAGAAGTTATGCCACACGGTGGCAATCCTGGATTCAACCAAGTTGATTCGCTTTATTTGTGCTTTATTAGGCAATTAAATAAAAAAAACTAATTTTTTTAGCTGAAAGTAAGGAATGGGTTGTCCCCTCCGCAATCCCTCGCTCTTTACGCTAAAGCTTTTAATTGTTTTAAAAAATAGAATTGTGGCAAAGAGTCAAGCTTTAGCGTAAAGAGCAAGGGATTGCGGAGGGGACAACCCATTTCATATACGGAGTAATTTCTGTTCGTTTTAAGTTTTAATGTCGCTCCTTACTTTCAGCTAAAAAAAATAGTTTTTTTTTATTTAATTTCTGAACATTTTTGAATTAATGAATGTTTGGTTTTGGCTCTTCTCACATAAATTATTAAAATGAAATTTGTATATTAATTCTTTTTTTGGCTAAATGGCTTTCTCTTAGTTTTGATCTGACGATTTTGAGAAATAAGGGGTGGAGAAGGAGGTCTAGTTGCCCTCCAATTTTTCGGTTACTTAAGAATGCAACTAGAGCTTTTAATTTTTAACGAATGTTTTTATTAGTAAAAAATATACGTAACTTAAGAATTGACTTACGTAACAAACTTTCATAATCATATATTTTTATTATGTATACGAGGGGGTTTGTACCCTCGTTAATACCTCGCCCTTTACACTAAATCGTAAGTTTTGTCCCAATTCTTTAAGAATGACCCCTGAATCAGAAAGGCCGTAGAATAAATAGTTGAAATTACTAAAAAATACTTTAGCATAAAGAGCGAGGTATTTATCTCCTCCTAAATACCTCGCTCTTTATGCTAAAATATTTTTAGAACCCCTCATATGCGTAATAATCTCTGTTCGTTTTAAGTTTCAATGCTACCCCTTCCTTTCATTTGAAAAAACGTTTTCATATTTATTTTTCATTGTTTTCTTATAGTAATGCTAGAAAATCCTGCGCCCTTTTCATTGAATGTTTCTTCCCCCATGACAGATTCTTCCAAGGAAAGATCCTCCAACATAGCCCCCTCCCCTCAGCCCCACCCCCAAACAAAATAAAATCCCCCTGAAAACGTCTGTACACTTCCCAATAACCATTACTATATGTAAACACTGGTCAAAGTTTGTAACTTGCAGCCCCTCCCCCAGGGATTGTGGGGGAGTAAGTCATCCCCAAAGACATAGTTATTATGGTTTTCGACTATGCTGAACAAAATGGCTATCTCAAAATTTTGATTCGTTGATTTTGAGAAACAAATGAGCGTGGGAGGGGGCCTTGATGCCCTCCAATTTTTTTGGTCACTTAAAAAGGGCACTAGAACTTTTCATTTCCGTTAGAATGAGCCCTCTTGCGACATTCTAGGACCGCTTGGTCGATACGATGACCCCTGGAAAAAAAAAAAAAAAAAAAAAAAAAAAAAAAACAAATGAACACGCACCCGTGATTTGTCTTCTGGCAAAAAAATACAAAATTCCACATTTTTGTAGATAGGAGCTTGAAACTTCTACAGTAGGGTTCTCTGATACGCTGAATCTGATGGTGTCATTTTCGTTAAGATTCTACAACTTTTAGGGGGTGTTTCCCCCTATTTTCTTAAATAAGGCAAATTTTATCAGGCTCGTAACTTTTGATGGGTATAACTAAACTTGATGAAACTTATATATTTAAAATCAGCATTAAAATGCGATTCTTTTGATGTAGCTATTGATATCAAAATTCAATTTTTAGAGTTTTGGTTATTATTGAGCCGGGTCGCTCCTTACTACAGTTCGTTACCACGAACTGTTTGATTAGGCTATGTTTGATGATTGTAATTGCGTATCAGTTACAATGAGAGGGGGTGAGTAACTGTTTAGGTTAAGGGTAGGATAGATTCCTAAAAAGAATATTTTAATGGACAAACTGCTTACTCTTCATGAGGTTTCAGTTAAATGTTGAAAGAGGTAGGGCGGGAGTAAGAATGAATTGTATCTCTATATAGCTAAAATGTTACATTCCCATATCTACACGCATAGAGGTGGAAAAGGCAAAGCAGGTTATCATCAGTTTCGCCGGGAAACTTCTTTCGGAAGGCAAATACTACTAGAAACTTAGTTTTCAGCAATTTTGAATGGTATTATTATTTTTTTATTTGTACGAAGAGCTTTAATGTATTTAAAGAAATGTATGTAATGTATTTATCGATGAGAAAATCCTCGTGTAGAGGTTGTGATGGCTTCAGTTATTTAGAAAATCAAAAGTCTCTCAGAATTTAAATCCATACTAACAATAATACTTCTTTTCAACCAACTGAAACTCTTTAGTAGTAATATTAACAAGGAATTTTACCAAAATTGCTTTCCACCTCTAATTTTTTAAGTATATTGAAATTTTATCAAAAATTGATGTTGCAAATTTAAACATAGGACGGTTCTAATCAACGAACAGTTACTGATTTACACAATTTAAAAGCAATTAATAAGGGATTTAAGGGACCGGTACCTCAAATTATATCTTGGTTAGGCCTGGGTATGATTTGGAAAACAATTGGAAATTAAATAAAAAAGAGCTTCTCAAATGAAAGCAAGGAACATATTTGAAACATATTTGAGCAGATTTTTCTTTAATATGAAGGGGGCTGTCTCCTCCTTAGCTCGAAACTCTTTACTATGAAATTTGGCTTTTTTTCCAATTTTTAAAGGAAATTTGCAATTGGCAAGATAAGATTTTTCAAAGCACTAAAAAACTTTTGTTTAATGAGCAAGGTGTTGAGAAGGGGGCAGTCCCCCTTATATACAGAGTAATTTATATTTGTTTTAATTTCTAAACTTGTTCTTAAAATTATTTGAAAACCTTTACTATTTATTTAATTACATATCATGAAACTGTAAAGTTTTATGAATTCAATATTTTTGGTAACGCAGAAAAACGATCAATATCCAATGATCTCTGTTTGGATTTTGATGGATAATCAAACAGGTCGTGGTAACGAACTGTAAAGAGCAGCCTTATTCGCTGGAGAGGGCTCATTCTAATGGAAACTAGACCTACGTTGCCTGGGCAACGTGAAGTGTTGCGGCAACCTTTGTACGGCTTTGCCGATTAAAGTGTTGCGAGAGCAATACTTTGGTTTTGTTTCTTCGCTATCGGTTAAATGCTGAAGTTATCAAAACTATCAAAACTTTCAAAACGGCATATTCAAAGAAGAACACAATCAGTAATCACATGATCAAATTCTTCAGCGTTGAAAAAAAAAAAAACAGCAAAAGAATATCGGAAAAAGGGACTAAATTGAGTTTGCAGCCAGTTGAACTTTATCCTTTCAATCGTAGACATCGTGACGGATGGAAACTTGGAACATTATCTTATATAATCTAGTTGGTATTATAAAGCTATCCGTAACTTTTCAGGATCAAATACCATAGATGTGCACCAATTTGCACAAATTTGTAACCCCTCATGAACCTCCTCTAGCAACCCATTCTTGCTTACAAGTCCCTCTTCCGTGAGGGACAAAGAATAACACAATCAGTAATCAGATGATCAAAGGCTATTCCTCAGGGTTGAAAAAAAAAATATTGGAAGAAGGGACTAAATTGACTTTGCAGCCAGTTAAACTTTATCCTTTGCACACCATAGGCTCTGGCTCGAGGACAAGCAAAAACCATCTTTTTTGGCCCCAGGCAAGAGTCGTACGGAGCTTTCCAAAATATAATGTCATATTCATCAATCCGGCCCGAGGTCCACACTAACAGCCGATTATTACTTACTAGGCCCCTAAATGTCACTTTGCAGCCGGTTGAACTTTATCCTTTTCAATCGTAGACATCGTGACGGATGGAAACTTGGAACATTATCTTATGTAATCTAGTTGGTATTATAAAGCTATCTGTAACTTTTCAGGATCAAAATACCATCAGGGACCCATAAATTTCCTGTAATGACTCGCCATCCAGGATCGCTTATTATTGGATGGCGAGTCATTACAGGAAATTTATGGGTCCCTGAATCCATAGATGTGTACCAATTTGCACAAATTTGTAGCCCCTCGTGAGCCTCCTCTAGCAGCCGATTCTTACTTACAAGTCCCTCTCCCGGGATATACATCCAAGTTCGCCGGAAACAAATAATGGGTACACCAACTAGCAAAAGTTCCAAACCCCTTGTCGCTGAAGTCATTGTAGCCTAACAGCCGATTATTACTTACAACTCCCCTACATGTCTTACAATCGGGAACCAAGTTGTTCTTACCATCAATTACACCAGAAACAGATAATAGGTACACCAATCAGCAAAAGTTGCAAACCCCTCATTGCCAAAGATGATTATAAGCTAATAATCGACTGTTGCTTGGAAGTCCCCTACATATCTCACAATTGGTATCGGCCTATTTATGGTTCAAGTGTGTACCTTACCACTGAAGTTGTCAACCCCTTGAAACTTTCAAACTGGTGTATGTCATGAAGGAATTTTTGTAACAAAAAATGAATGACATATACTTTGATCAGCTCATCAAGGTCTATCGATTGTCATTGAAAAAAAAATTCTATCTGTCTTAGTTCAAAAGTTGACTTTTTTGCCGGAGGCCAACTTTCTAACACCACCACTTAGAAAGGAGCAAAAGATAAGCTCTAATTTCTTTAGCAATGAGAGAACTTTTAAAGTTTAAGAGGTATATCTGATACCATTTCTCTATTGCAATCCCAAGTAGAAAAAAAAGAATGGTAAAGTCAGCTGAAATCACGAACAGAAATAGCTAGAAACAATAGATGGCAGCACTTTCGGACCCGTGGGAAAATCGCACTTTTTTGTTTCTGTAAATTTTTCTATTTATCACTCAAAAAAGATATATTGGCTGTGGGGCCGGGGAACTACCGCATATATTTAACACTTATAGATTCTAGTCCATCTTCAATTTGAAAATGGTGCCTGCCTGCTTGCCTTCTAGAACGGAGCTTTCCACTCGAAAGCAGAAACATGGTTTGATGAAACGAAAGCTTGGCTGCACAACTTCAGATACTCCTCTCTGACATAGGCTATATAACTCCACTTCACTTCGCACACCATAGGCTCTGGCTCGAGGACAAGCAAAAACCATCCTTTTTGGCCCCAGGCAAGAGTTCTACGGAGCTTTCCAAAATGTAATGTCATATTCATCAATCCGGCCTGAGGTCCACACTTTCCGTAAAAACCGCACAGGTTAGACCCTTACCAGTTTCCAGGAATAAGCTGAGATCGGCGGCATAGGAAAAAAAAACAAAAAAAAACCGGGACAAAACCAAAGTGTTGCTCTCGCAACACAATGAAAAGTACTAATGCCCTTTTCAAGTGACCAAAAAGCTGGAGCACAACTAGCCCCCCTCCCACACCACTTTTTCCCAAAATCGTCCGATCAAAATTTTTACATACTTTTTTTCTTCAGCATAGTTGATAACCCCGATAACCATGTCTTTAGAGATAAAATAACTCCCTACAGCCCTACTTGGGAAAGGTTTTTAAGTTATAAAAATTGCCAATTGTTTTACTTGTTATTGGTAAGTATGCATACATTTTTTGAGTAGGGAGGGGAGGATGAGTTTTCTTGTGGGAGAGTTTTGCACGGGGAGAATTTTTCATGGAGAAGAAAATTTCCAGAGGGTTAACTTTTAAAGGGAAGTTTTACACTGGATGAATTTGCCAGAATTCCTATACGAAATTTCTTTATATGTCTTGCTTTCTTTTTACCGATTCAATTTTAGGCGTAGAGAGGTAAAGGGTAATTGTCTGAGATAAACTTTCACCTGGATTGAATTGCCCAGAGGACATTTCTTAGAGGAGAAAGATTTTTCCGTGGAGGTGGAGCCCAGGTATCCTGGCGCTATTCAAAAAACGACCAAAAATTAAATCTAAAAAAGTCGAGTTTTTTCAACTGAAGGTAAGGAGCATCATTAAAACTTAAAATGAACAAAATTATTACGTATATGAGGTGGGTCGTTCCGTCCTCAAGGCCTCCCTCTTTATGCCAAAGTTTAAATTTTGTCCCAATTCTTTACAATTAGCTCCTGAAACACAAGCGTCGATTAATTAGAACATTAAGTAACTTTTTTTAAAGTGCCGAAAAACTGTAGCGTAAAGAGCGAGGTGTTGAGGAGGGGAGCAACCGCTTTCATATACGTAATATTTTCTGTTCATTTTAATTTTTAATGAGGCTCCTTACTTTCAGTTTGGAAAACTTGTTTTTTTTTTCTAGTTTAATGAAGCTTAGAGACAAACATTTTCCTTATGGCAATGGAAAAAGTATGTCAATTAAAGTAAAAGAACATAAAAATAAAAAAGTAATTAATTACAAAAAACAAAAAACAATAGCCTTTTTATAAAAATAAATATAAACTCAATAAACTCCCAGCATTCAGTTTTGTTGAGCAATGCCGGAGCGATGGACGTATATTTTTTTAACAATATCGACGGTTTTTAATTTTTTTATCAAACACCAAAATACTTATTGTCTTGAGACTCAATTGTTTAGACAAAGTAACGCATTATCAAAGTAGTTTGTTAAAAGTAAAACATTAAAACTAAAATTAAGAAAATCAACTAATTTTTTTTAATTCAATATTTTAATCTAATTTTAAATAATAAAAACCAGTATATTCGATGCCTTTATACTTCATAACTCTAAAATATTAATTTTTTTTTCTAACTGACAACTTGATAAATACAAACACTATATCAAAATCAATCGATATGAAAATAAATGATAATAGCCTAAAAAAAAAAAAAAAAAAACGTATCCGTTCAGAGTGAAAAATACAAAAATTCTCAGCATTCCGTTCAGGAGAAACATTTCTGGTTACAGTGGCTTCATACATCAGCTGATGGGTACTCATGCAATGCAAGCAAAAGTTGACGTCATATTTTTACCGAAATTAAGCCTTGTTAAGTTGTTTTTCTTGTGTTTTCTATAATAATACGAACTTTCTTGTGCACTAATAACTTCATTAATTACTAATAAACAAATATGTATTTATGATCACCATAAAAAAGCTGATTCTTTGATTGAATGTTATCGATAGTTGGCTCTTATACTTTCATTATTGACAAGGATCGTTATTTACTTACCATTCATTTCTATGAAAAACTTGATTTCTTTTTTTCTTCAACCAAATCATATAGAAAAAATGTTTGCGGAAAACTGGAAAGGGGTCACTCATTCACAAATTAGAACTTATATTTTCCTTATTAAGTGTAAAAATCTATTCGCAGGCTGCCAACAATGGGTAACACACACTTTTTCATGGGTTTTTCCACATTCAATTCTTTTTCCTTTGGTTTCCTTATAGTTACTTTATGGTTCCAAATTCCCTGCCACCTGCCGGTACCCATGCAATTAGTTCAAACTTCTTGAGTCTGGTCGGGATAACACGCATGTACCGAAGACTTTTATTTTGCCAAACATCTATCAAACAGTTCGTGGTAACGAACTGTATGTAAGGAGCGACCCGACTCAATAGTAAGCGAAACTATAAAAAACGGAATTTTGATGCTAAAATATACATCAAAAGAATCAGATTTTCATACTGATTTTAAATATATAAGTTTCATCAAAGTTAGTCTTTGTCATCAAAAGTTACGAACCTGAAAAAATTTGCCTTAGTAGTAGTTTGCATAGTAGTATATATATATATATATACATATATATATATATATATATATATATATATACATATATATATATATATATATATATATATATATATATATATATATATATATATATATATATATATATATATATATATATATATATATATATATATATATATATATATATATGTATATGTATATAGTGATGTGGGTAGCTATGTTTGTCTCTGGTGGCTTGGTCCAGCAGCGAATTGACCGTTGGCAGTACTATTAGTCGTGGTAATAGTAGTAATAGTATTAGTACCACTAGTAGTATAAGTAGTAGTAGTGATAGCAGTAGTAGTAGTGGTGGTAGTAGTAGTAGTAGTAGTAATAGTAGAAAAAGTAGATAGGGAGCTATAGCTTCCATGGGATGCAAAGGTATATCTTGTTCATTGATTCTTTCGATTTTCTTGTTATTTGATATTTTTCTCTTTGTATTCTTCGTTTTTCTGTCATATGTCATGCATAGCAAGTGGGCTCATAGAACATATTTATGAAAATTTATGCCGTGACAGGCTCACAAAGATAACATACGCACCCTACTGTGACGTAAAATACTAAAAACATAAAACTTAAAGACAAAGGTTTTCAGACCCTACTGTGAAAGCGATTTTTCAATCTTTGACATGTATTAAAGTTTAGTGGAACATTTGTGACTTCTTCAGATATAGCCATATCAGTGCTGAAATGTTTCGTCTGTCCCATATTAAAAAAGAAAATCCAAGTCAAATAAACTCTTATATTTATACTACATCAAGTTTTATTGTAAGAAATTAACGGTGTAAAAGACTTTGAAGAGTGATAGATTCCTATGTTTTTTTCTTCTGGCAAGCCTGTTGGTGATTAACATCGGGTAAGAATCAAACAGTTCGTGGTAACGAACTGTAGTAAGGAGCGACCCGGCTCAATAGTAAACGAAACTCTAAATAACGGAATTTTGATGCTAAAATATACATAAAAAGAATCGGATTTTGATGCTGATTTTAAATATATAAGTTTCATCAAATTTGGTCTTTGTCATCAAAAGTTACGAGCCTGAGAAAATTTGTCTTATTTTAGAAAATAGGAGAAAACACCCCCTAAAAGTCACAGAATCTGGACGAAAATCACACCATCCCATTCAGCGTATCAGAGAACCCTATAGCGAAATTTCCAAGCTCCTATCTACAAAAATGTGGAATTTCGTATTTTTTGCCAGAAGACAAATCACGGGTGCGTGTTTATTTGTTTGTTTGTTTTTTTTTTCTTTTCCCCAGGGGTCATCGTATCGACCAAGTGGTCCTAGAATGTCACAAGAGGGCTCATTCTAACGGAAATGAAAAGTTCTAGTGCCCTTTTTAAGTGACCAAAAAATTGGAGGGCACCTAGGCCCCCTCCCACGCTCATTTTTCTCCAAAGTCAACAGAGCAAAATGTTGAGATAGCCATTTTGTTCCGCATAGTCAAAAACCATACTATCTATGTCTTTGGGAATGACTTACTCCCCCACAGTCCCTGGGGGAGGGGCTGCAAGTTACAAACTTCGACCAGTGTTTACATATAATAATGGTTATTGGGAAGTGTACAGTCGTTTTCAGGGGATTTTTTTTTGTTTTGGGGGTGGGGTTGAGGGGAGGGGGCTATGTGGGAGGATCTTTCCTTGGAGAAATATGTCATGAGGGAACAGAAATTCAATGAAAAGGGCGCATGGTTTTCTAAAATTACTATAAAAAACAATGAAAAAATAAACATGGAAAAGTTTTTTCAATCGAAAGTAAAGAGTAGCATTGAAACTTAAAACGAACAGCGATTATTACGCATATGAGGGGTTCTAAAAAATACTTTAGCATAAAGAGCGAGGTATTTAGGAGGAGATAAATACCTCGCTCTTTATGCCATAGTATTTTTAGCAATTTCAACTATTTATTCTACGGCCTTTCTGATTCAGGGGTCATTCTTAAAGAATTGGGACAAAACTTATTATTTAGTGTAAAGAACGAGGTATTAACGAGGGTACAAACCCCCTCATATACATAATAAAAATTAAAGAATATAAAAATTTGTTACGTAAGTTAATTCTTAAGTTACGTATATTTTTTACTAATAAAAAAAATTGTTAAAAATAAAAATTTATAGTTGCCTTTTTATGTAACCAAAAATTGCATGGCAACTAGGCCTCCTTCCCCATCTCTTATTTCTCAAAGTCGTCTGATCAAAACTAAGAGAAAGCCATTTAGCCAAAAAAGGAATTAATATGCAAATTTCATTTTAATAATTTATGCGTGGAGAGCCAAAATCAAACTTGCATTAATTCAAAAACGTTCAGAAATTACATAGAAAAAACTAGTTTTTTTAACTGAAAGTAAGGAGCGACATTAAAACTTAAAACGAACAGAAATTACTCCGTATATGAAATGGGTTGTCCCCTCCGCAATCCCTTTCTCTTTACGCTAAAGTTTGACTCTTTGCCACAATTCTGCTTTTTAAAACTATTAAAAGCTTTAGCCTAAAGAGCGAGGGATTGCGGAGGGGACAACCCATTTCATATACGGAGTAATTTCTGTTCGTTTTAAGTTTTAATGTCGCTCCTTACTTTCAGTTAAAAAACTAGTTTTTTTATTTAATATTTTTAAGGGATGGATATTTAAAATAAGATTTGTAGGTTACAGAGTTGCAACCATTAAATAAAAACTGAGTGGCAGCCGAAGCTGAAAAAATGCTAGAAATAACAAGGGTTATTTCTAATAACCTTTGATAGCACTAAGGAAAATGACAAGTGAATATGGGAAGGAGACTTAAGCTTCACCCCAACTATGGATATGTGATGCCATGATAACAAGCCTGTGAGGCTAGTGGTGATAAATAAATATGTACTTGTCTGTTATCCAGAACATACTCAAGAAGTTTGGTTTCTTTGACCTGAGTAAACCGGTTTTTCTCTCTCGTTTGGCTATAATTAGCTTATTCTTTCGTGAAATATTCTACGATGCAGGTATATTTTAATTAAATGTTCATTATATACAGGCGGTTAGGTTAGGTATTTAATATAATGCGTTCTGGGTGGTCTGCTTTCCAATAATTCTTTGTGCTTTCCATAATTTTGTCACCAAAAGTATTATGTGTTCATCATATTTTGATCCAATTCATTATGATTAACCTAACTTCACTTTATTGTTGCGATCACTATCACACCTAAGTGCCAAAGGCAAAGTTCGATATTTTATTTAATTAGGTGTAAGTATACGAACAGTCTAGTACAGAAGGATAGGAAAAGAGGATACATGTTAAGAAAACAATTCTTACGTCATAATATACAAAATAATCCTAGATGACATATTTTGCAGGGGAGGAACCTTTGACAAAAACTTCGTCAGTTCTTGATTGCTATAAAGAAAACAAGCTAATTTTCTCAACTACAAGTTGTTTGGCAAATCATTATGGAGTATGTAATAAGTATTCTTTTCCGGTTTCAAACAGGTAGTCTGTACAGAGTTTGCTCCAGTATTTAAACCCGTCCCTAAAACTGATTTATAACGGCCAATGACTTTATCGCTGCGTAACTGCTAAACTAATTTTATTGGATGCTCCAGGTCTTCACAGGACAGTTGATGAAAAGAGATCAGACTAAGCGTGCTTGGAACCTGAACATGCCAGAAGCTTTAAGTGATGATGTGTTTGTGGAGAACGAGGTGGACAAAGGTCAAAATAAATGTGGAATTGAGAAGGACCTGACTCAAAATCTGTGGAGAAGACAGAATTTAAGAAGATTAGCTGAAAAGAACGTAAATGAATCCCTGGGATTTTTCTCCGACTTTTTACCATCTGATGTCTCTGAAAAGGTTAGTTTGTAAGATACGATAAATGTTTTCGTCTTTTAAAATAATTTTTGGCATTGATGCTGAGTAGCGGCTCTTCAAAAGCAAAAATCGATACTCGTGTCTTATACAGACCATTGGGTATGAAACAAGGGTAAAATTCTAGTTTAGCTACTTTTCGCTATCTTGGAAAGAGGTTATGTTAGGAAAATGAAACTTTCAGCAATGAATCCAGGGCTAAAAACATACTCCAGGAAGTTATTGCCAAGCTTCCATGTTAACCCTCTTCTGATTTCTAAGTCTTAGAAATTTGCTCACTTGACAGGTTTGACCTATTGAAATTTTAGAAAAAACCCATTAACTTTCAATGGTACTTATCGGTTATATAATAGACACTCGGGAAGTGAAGTTTGATTAATGCTAATAAAATGAACCAAAATATGATGAGTAGATAATAGTTTAGAAACAAATTTGGGCTATATATTTGCACATTGGAGGAGGGGGTAAAGCATAGCATATATTAAATGCGTAAACTAACCATTGCTGTATTTAATATATGTTTTGCTTTAATATATGTACTGTTTGCTTTAATATATGTACCCAGAATGCATAATTGTCGTTAAGAATCGTGTCAGAAGGAGGTCTTCCTTCTGCCTTTACTGTCGCCCGCCACATGTACTCTACTAAGCATAATTGCCTGTTCTTCAGTCCCTGGCAAATCCCAAATCTTAACTTGAACATCCATGATGAGACACTATTTTCTATCACTAGTCAAACAAACTAACCGGTTATTATTTCATCTGATCTTTGCCATCCAAATGATCGACAGTATAAAGAAGTTACTTGACCAGTTTCTTGTGTCGAAATTTTATAGTTTTGTATTATAGGCCTATACCTTTTTTATTTAGTACCTTTTCAATTATCAGTTTTTTTTCTCTGATTTTAGTTTTGAAATTGTGATTCCTGTTATTTTAACAGAATTTTAAGCCATATCAATGGCTTTCTTTCTAAATTTAGGAAATACATTTGTGGATCTTTGAAACCTCATAAATTGGGATTGAGCAAAGTTGTAAAGTTGAAAACTATAACAAAGAATTATGGAAATGGGGGTCGTCATTTCATTGTGATTAACATAAATTAATTTCGTGAGTGTGGTCGGTTTAATACCACAAGCACCGAAAAATCTTAATGAAATAAAAAAGGACCATTAAATTCCTTATCTCATGTTCTTTCCAAATATTGTATTCGCGTTTTTGAAGGTTCACCACCCTACCTGTCTTGGCTTTTTCTACATTTAGCCATGGCTTGATGCCCGAAACTACTTGATTTTAATTAATAATCAATGGACAAAATTAAACGACATCATTTTTATACAATCCTAAAAAGGCCTTATGACAGATTTGCCTCTCACTCACTCGGACTATTTGTCTTGGCTTTTTCTATAATTAGCCGTGGCTTGATGCCCGCAACTACTCTCCAAATGAATGAGAGGCAAATCTTGCATAAGCCCTTTTTAGGATTGTATAAAAATGGTGTCATTTCAATTTTTGATAGATAAGCCTATCTATAATCCGTTCATACGTCATTTCTAGGGCGAAACCAAGGTAGATAGTCATAGAACTAAGGGATGAAAGATTGGATTGATGTTGAGTTGACGCGTGACGGAGGATGTCCACTTGACTTGTGTGCAAAATCTAGGACTGAATTTGCTTGGACTCAAAGGCGATTTGAAGGTTTATTTAAAGGTCGATTTAAAGTCCTTCGTTTGAGAAGCTCAGCTATAATTACACAATCTTGGTCACATTTGCATGTACACGCTCTTTTACGTCCTGCTTGATTGGTTACGTCCGGCTATGTCCTAATATAGAAATATTAGATGTCCTGCTTGGTTGGGTAAAAATAGACTTCCGATCAGGGTTGCCAACTTGCTCACATTTCGTTTGAAATGCACTCTTTTATACCTTAGAGGTGATGCGCAAGTAGCGGCAGTCGTGCGCATACAAATTTTTTTTACTTGCACACTTAAAAAAATCACTCTTTTTGGCCTTGATTTGCACTTTCCTGGACGTCAGCAGTTGGGAACCCTGGTTCTGATGCCAAAAGCTCAATACAGGGTTGCCAACTGGACAGTTCTTATGTCAAAAGGACAAATTCCTATGTGCCGGGACAAAACAAATTAAAAGGGCAAAATGTGTCACATTTTATAAATTTGGGACATAAAAGGAAAAAAAGATATATTTTTTTAATTTATGACATAAAGTGAAACATTTCCCAGCTGGATATATATTTTAGCAACAGAATTTTTATGTTTATATCGGTTTCGTGCTTTCACATTAGGCCATTTTGTATGAAGGTTTTACATTGATTTTTTTCATGTTTGATGTTAACTGGTCACTTCGGGCGAAGTTTACAAAATGTTTTTGGTAAAAAAAATAACCTCTAAGTTTTGAGATTTGAAAATGGAAATATTTTAGCCAAAAATGACACATTTTTGAATGTTCAGGGGACACATTCATGGACCAAAATGCTGGTAACCCTGGCTAAGGTGCCTGCAATAACTGGAACTGAGAAGTCACAGATCAAGAGTAATCTTAGATCGTACTAATAGGACGTAAGAAGAACACGTGTGGCCTTGGTAATTAGCTACTTTCTTTATGCCAAGGAAAAATGTGAAATTTCTAGGGCTATTATGATTTTTGGCATTAAAAATTTAATTGAACTGTGATAACGAAAAAAACCACGAATGTTGAGAAAGTCCCTACTTCTACAGTTTTCACGGTCAAGGATTGATAAGTGCGTTATAATCAATTCTTTGTCAATTTTGTGAATAATTAATTAATAGAAAATAATATTTTCAACGAAAGTTAAAAGAGGGAGATTCCAGAGAATTCGTGACAACGCACTAAATTAATAAGCGACTCGTACCGATAGTAATCAAAACTATAAAAAAAATCGAGTTTTGATAACAGTATACTCATCGCAAGTACCCGCTTTTTAAGCTGATTCAGTATACATAACATACACTAGGGTTAATTTTACCCATCAAAAGTCAGGGGCCTGAGAAGGATATCCAGCACAAGACAAGCCGGCATGACTAGTGAGTTCTGAGTTTGGATACCTCGCTGTTGGAAGCTGGGTAGATCTGCATTACAGCCAGAGACTTTTACAAAGAGGCTACACTTCAAACACAAAAACCACTTATATTGTTGATTCTGATCTGTACCTGTATGCAAGAATGATAGAATCCGTCAATATGTTTATGTTTGAGGGGAGTAGGGACTGATATTTAATACATTTTTATTCCTGGAAAATTTTTGGGTCTACACTTTTATCATTGGTTCTAGGAGGAGGGGGGGGGTCACAGAGTGCTTCCCATTGTGAAAATCTTTTCTGCCAAATAAGTACAACCAGGAGCTTCGTTATGTTGATTCGAAGGGGTAATGTTTCTCTTTTCCTATTCTGATATACAATGCTTCAATGTGTTTAAATCTAAGTATACAATGTAGTTAAATATCAGAATACTCTATTGTACAGGTCGCACTGCCCCAGCCACGCTTCTGCGACATTCTTCTGTGAAACCACGGCAAATATGGTAACACAGCTTAGGTGGAATAAACTCAATATAAGAGACTGGACCAATAAAACACACGTATTTGAGGATTAAAATAAAAGAATTTAAGCATCGGGGCAAAGAGATAAAGATTTCTAGAAAAGTTTCCAACCAAACTGTTTCTTTCCGTATAGATTCTAATTTTCTGATTTTATGTAAGTTTTGCTCTAAACTTGTTATTCACCTAAGAACGAGGACGAGCGCCCTCTAAATGTTGGAGAACTACAGAGCTATTGGCCACCTGCAATTATAGGCTTTTATTCTTTGTTTTCTTTCAATTTCAATTCCAGGTTCAAATGCCTGCAATTTCTGATGGAAAATTTTTGTTCACCCCAAAAATAACTTTTGACAAAACCTTTTTCTTTTACAATGTGGATTCCAAATGGGCTTGGAATCATAAGGGTTACCGTTTGAAACTTTGAATTTATCTGCATTGCCTCTGAAGGAAGCTGTGCCATCATAAAAGTAATCCTACTGTCTTTTTCTCCTTATGACTATGTTTTTCACTTGGTAGTGACCAAATACCAATTAAGGTAATAATTCAGTGCAGCAAAGTATTATTGAAAACTGGAATCCGAGCCTGATACCTGCAAGTTTAGGAGTCTTAGTAGTATCTTTAAAAATTTACAAAGTTGAGACCTCTCCACTTAAGGGTTCAGGAATAAGAGTTGAAGGAAAAATACCCAAAAGCTTGATTGGCTACAATCTGGATCTGGGAGCTTTTCAATAAACGTTTAGGGGACCTTGGAAAAATGTAGCGAACCACAATTAATTTTGCTAAAAAACTAAGGAATAGCTTTCTTTTTATCAGGAAATCCTATTAGATAGCTTTAACATAATATGCTCTTTGTATCACAATTTTAAATTCTAATACTTATGCTATGGTGGCTTGTGTCTAATTTCCTACACCTGATTTATTTTAGAAATTTTCACTTGGGGCAGGGATAGGTAGTGTCTCCTTTCTATAGCTTTTTACCCTTCCTTTGGAAACCCTTAAAAGTGAGTGTAAGGCAAAGTTCTGACGGAAAATGACAAGTAGTCCGCCCTCCAAAGAAAAATATCTAGCTATTTTCAATTTGTGTTTCTGCAGAAAAAAGTCTTTTTCGACCGAAAATCATCTTGCGCGGTGGTATATCTACTATTGCCTACATAACACAGATGTAGCATTTTATAACATTTCCATAACAGTTCTAATGTAGGGGTCTGAGGGGAAGGTAAAGGGCAGTCGTATCACCATGTACAAATGTTAACATTAGTTTGGATGTTCCTTTTTGCCATTTATGTTTTTTTTATTAGTTCTTGAATAAGCAGTAGTTTTCACGTTTAGAATCAATCCAAATTTTGTTTCGGATTTGCAGTTACAGCTGTCAGGATTGAACTATTCTATTTGACACGTGAAAGTTTTTCTTGAGGTGCAACATTCTCGGCTTAAGATGGAGCTTCAAAAGGGAGTACTCAGGTATCCAAGGCCGTATCTGTGGGGGGTGGGGGGTGGGGGGGGGCTACCAAGCTCGCCCCCCACCCCCTCAGAAATTTTCGCCCAACTCGTGAAATGGAACAAAAATGCATATAAATAAATTTTTTATGCTTTTTATAGTTTTACCCCCCCCCCCCAGACAAAAAATCCTGGATACGCCCTTGGTTGTACCTCAGGAATATTTATTTGACTTTGTTGACATTTTTTTAATTTTTCAGCTTCCGAAGATATTGCCTTCGCGTCGTCAAATAATGTACAGCCAGAGTTCAAGAGTGGAACTGATACGGCAGATGTCTCAATGCAGTAGCACTGCGTCTCATGGCCGACCTCTCAATAGCTTGTCAGAACCGGAAGTGATCAATTTTACTAATAGAAGGTATACCCTGGTCCAGAGTACCTATAAACCAAAACTGAACTACACATAACACCGTGTAACACCAAATTAACACCATGTAGTTCAAGCTTTAATTTTTATCCTTTGAATAAACCTATGCAATTCTAATAGAACTGCTTACACTGAATTTGAAACCTTAATCAATCAGGATGTTTACATCGCTCGCAGTTTTTGTGCTATAAATTTTTAAGTTTACTTTTGCGATATTTGAATAATTCTAAAAAACTTAACTGTAAAGAATAGCTTTCTGAACATAAATTTTTATGTTAAATCACAAAATTTAATCAGGATTTTTTTCCTTCCCCTAAAGTTCTTGTTGAATTACTTTTTGAAATCTTTGTGACCTTGCTGCTACGACAGACACGAACAATGCTTCATATAACTGATAACCCGAAAATCAACCCTGAAATGTAAAAGAATTCCGAATTTTTATTATTCATATGTAACAAAGATAAAATCATCATAAAAGGCATTTTTATGTCAAGGAAATGAAAAGGGTAATTTGTCTCATATTTGCACGTACTCTGTTTTAGACACTTACTCCGTATATGAAAGGGCCTTTTCCTCCTCAACGCCTCGCTCTTTACACTAAAGTTTGACTCTTTCTCTTAACTGAACTTTTTGAAACAGTAAAAAACTTCTCATATACGGAGTAATTTCTGTTCGTTTTAAGTTTTAATGTCGCTCCTTACTTTCATTTAAAAAACTTGTTTTTTTTATTTAATTTCTGGACGTTTTTGAATTAATGCATGTTTTGATCTTGGCTCTCCGCACATAAATAATTAAAACAAAATTTGCACATTAATTTTTTGGGCTAAATGGCTTTCTCATAGTTTTAATCGGAAGATTTTGAGAAAAAAGCAGCGACGGAGGAAGCCTAATTGCCCTCCAACTTTTCGATTACTTAGAAAGGCAAATAGAACTTTTAATTTTTTACGAACGTTTTCATTAGTAAAAAATAACACGTAGCTTACGAATTAACTTACTTAACGAACTTCTATATTCGCATGTTTTTATTACGTATTTGAGGGGATTCACCCCTCGTCGATACCTCGCTCTTTACACTAAAGCTTAAATTTTGCCCCAATTCCTTAAGAATGACCCCTGAATCACAAAGGCCGTAGAATAAATAGTTGAAATTACTAAAAATACTTTAGCGTAAAGAGCGAGGAATTACGAGGAGGTAAACCCCTCATATGCGTAATAATTTCTGCTCATTTCAAGTTTTAATGCTGCTCCTCACTTTCAGTAGAAAAAAACTTTTCATATTTATTTTTTCATTTTTTTTATAAATAATGCTAGAAAATCCTGCGCCCCCTTCATTGAAAGTCTCTTCCCCCTCCCCCATGAGAAGTTCCTCCATGGAAAGATCCTCCCACGTAACCCCCCCCCCCAACTCTCCCTCCCAAACCAAAAAAATCCCCCTTAAAATGTCAGTACACTTCCCAGTAACCATTACTATATGTAAACACAGGTCAAAGCTTGTAACTTGCAGCCCCTCCCACGAGGACTGCGGGGGAGTAAGTCATCCCCAAAGACATATTTATTATGGTTTTCAACTATGTTGAACAAAATGGCTATCTCAAAATTTTTATCCGGTGACTTTGGGGAAAAAGTGAGCGGGGGCCTAGGTCCCTCCAATTTTTTTGGTCACTTAAAAAGGGCACTAGAACTTTTCATTTCCGTTAGAATGAGCCTTCTCGCGACATTCTAGGACCACTTAGTCGATACGATCACCCATGGGAAAAAAAAACAAAAAAACAAATAAACACGCATCCGTGATTTGTCTTCTGGCAAAAAATGCGAAATTCCGCATTTTTGTAGACAGGAGCTTGAAACTTCTACAATAGGATTCTCTGATACGCTGAATCTGATGGTGTGATTTTCATTAAGATGTTAGGACTTTTAGGGGGTGTTTCCCCCTATTTTCTAAAATAAGGCAAATTTTCTCAGACTCGTAACTTTTGATCGGTAAATACTAATCTTGATGAAACTTATATATTTAAAATCAGCATTAAAATATGATTTTGTTGATGTAACTATTGGTATCAAAATTCCATTTTTAGAGTTTCTGTTACTATTGAGCCGGATCGCTCCTTACTACAGTTCGTTACCACGATCTGTTTGATAGTGAAATTTAACTGGTGGATACTAAAATTTGTGCATTCGAGCCTATATCCCCTCCGAAAAGCTGATCCTCCTTGAACAAAAAAAAAAAAAACTGCACGTGGCTGATTTGAATAAGCTCGTAGTATGAACCTAATAAAATAATAATTTAAGTAGTATTGGGATGTTAAGGAATTTTCTTAAATTGATATCTTCAGGGAATTTTAATCACAGAGGAATCGCTTGTTGTTGTTGTCAGCAGACTATACTTTGGAAAGTTTCATCTTTTCAGGTAGGCAATTTTAACAACCCTCAGTCAGAGCTTACATTTCTCAGACTACCATTTAAATTTCTTACTTTTACGTTTTTGGTGATTTATGATGACTGAAGTCGCTGGCTGCTCTGTTTTTCAAAATATGCATGGCACTGCCATCTATTTTTATGCAGATAGCAATTTTTGGTTTAATTGGAGAATAAGAACCGGTATGTCTGGTTTTCCTTGCTTTCACAGCTTTGTGCAACTACCATTGGAGAGAGCAATTTAGCCAAGAATCTCAGAAAAGTTTCCTAACCAGAAATGGATCAAGCTAAAAAACAAAAAAAAAAAAACATGGGAAATTACTAATTCGAAATGATTAATTTCAACCTTAAAGGAAACTAACCTATTAGTAAATTTGAATGAAGCTAAAATAAGTGGTACTAGGATCTATATATTAATAATTTTGGTGATTTGACTGATTTTTATGAAGCATTTGTATCAGCTTTTATTATCTATTGGATTCATTAACTAGTATTATTAGTAAAAGCGGTGATACAGTGAAGATGTTAGAAGTAGAACAGCCAAGACGATGATGTTTTTTTTACAGTTGAAGAACGTTTGGAAGGATAGAGAGATAAGAATGCGAGCCAAGATTGGAATGTTGGAAGGTACGGAAGTGAGAGCGAGAAATGCATTTGTCTACGAACGTTTTTGGGCACCAGTTTGACTAACTGTCAAACAGAAAGCTGTTGGAGAAATATGGTTTGATTCCACTTTCTACAGGTATAATGAAGGAAAGGCTGAGATGGTTAGGACATATTTAGATGAAGGATGGCAGACTGCCAAAGATTGTAGTTTTCTGCCATCCATGCGTTGCCAAGTGCAAAGGTGGTCCTTCCTGAATGGGCTGAGAAGAGGTCACAAGGAAGAATATGAAGGAAATTACGGAGTGGATTAGAGTGAGGCTTTGAATACATTGGAGTAGAGGAGGAGTATGCACAGTTATGTCTTCCAAAGGCAGCTTGGTGCTGCAGCGAGTTCTTAGCAGTAGTAGTAGTTTCATCTAGCATCCAACCTGTGAGCATCTTGGTTGTTACCTGGTGAACAAAGTTTATCTTTCAGACCATTAACCTCTTAAAAAAGATGGTTGGACGAAGACTAGTTTGTCCCGAATGTAGACCGAGAGTCTTTAAGGACTCTGTAAAATATGGAGGGTCCAATTGCTCGTTCCAAGAGTGGAAAAGTGTGCCAAAATTCATAGAGCTAATTGGAGTGAGAACTGGTGTTGTCCGGACTGCTCCTCGAATAAAATTTCAACTATACAGGTAAATTCTTTAAACTCACCCATTTTACCTTCACCTCGCACCCCCTTTTTCCAAACTTAAGAGATAGGACGCTTAATATCTTAAAGGAACTTAAATCACTGTTGCCCCCCCCACCTTGCAGGAGTTGATTCCAGCTTCTCCCTACCTCCAGCATGAAGGGACGCCCCCCTCTTGAAGCTGCTTGTCAGACTGAGAGCACTGCCAGTTTTACCGTCGCCCTGCTTATATGAGGAATATATTCACACCGAACCCTACTCACGTTCCACCAGCGGTAATATAACGTACCAAAAACCTTGTGTTAAAGATTTTGTTTGCCAGACAGAAATCTGCTCTACTAATTAGGAAATTCTTAAACCAGAGTCTGCATTATGGCTTTTGAAATTAAAAGACAGACTAGAAGAGACATTACGGTACATTTCGTTCATTATTACTGACCTCCTATTTGTGCTCCCCAACTGGATATCTATTGGGTGGAAGTTATCATTTTCCCCTCCTCCTGCCCCCTATTTTAATTTTAAGCATACATTCTCAGTAACTTATGGCTCTTTCCGCTTCCTTCAAGATGCTAATCTTCTTTCTCTTGGAATGTGGCTGAATACTGAAGATTGATTGGTATGATATTTATAATTTGCATGATCTCGATGAAAATTCACAACCTTTCACAAAAAGCTAAACGATAAATATCTAATTTCTTTCCCAGTAAGAGATTTAGAAAGTGCTCCAGTGACAAACCATTCATTAATCAACCCATAAAAGCGCTAACTAGAAAAAATTTAATCTTTTTAGAAATGGTAAACTGGATGAAGCTAGTAAACTAAGAAAAGCAAATAAAAAGGAAATACGTAAATCTTCTCTATCCTACTGCAAGAATAAGGTCAATGAATTGTTTACCAATAAACCAAAAAATTGGTATTACGAGGTAACAAAGTCGTGTGGTAGGAGTCTAGACCAGCTTGATTTCAACCTACGTGAATCCCCATATGTTAGTGCTAATAATCTTAACAAGTTCCTTGCTTCTATCGTCCAGAGCCTTCCGGCATTGTCTTATCAATTACCTACTGATGTTCTCCCACATGCTTTCCCCTCCATATCTCTTGATCGAATCGAATTCTCGTTTCGATCTTCGATCGAAAGAAGAATTGGGAAACCGCGAAAAACATGTGTCTGCCCTTTAGATATCCCATTTCCTCTTTTAATGCTTTCAGTGACTTTCTCTCAAAGCCTTTGTCTGTTATTTTCAATGAGATTACTGAGTCTGACCAATATCAGCAAATTTGGAAACAGGGTTTCATAACCCGCTTGAAAAAGAATGACGAAAATCTAGTTTTGAAGGTGTTCGTCCTATTTCACTCACTCCTATATTCTCTAAACTATATGAAGGATTCCTTGCAGATTGGCAAAAGGAGAAAATCCTACCTTTTACTGATATGAGACAATTTGGGAACATTAAATCCACTTCTACTTCCCATTACCGTGTTTTTCATATTGACTCAATTGGGAAAATTATCAAAAAACCTAATTGCTGGCTAAATTTAATTTCCATTGACCTTCAAAAAGCATTTGACCTTGTTAATCACAATATTTTAGTTGAGAAACTTGTAACTGATTTCAATATTGATCCTTTCCAGGTTCAATTGGTTGCCTCATTTTTATCAAATAGATCACAGGTAGTCAAATATCAGAATCAGTGTTCCAGTCCTCTCCCTGTCCACAAGGAGTACCCAAAGGTACTCTCCTAGGTCCCCTTCTTTTTTTGTTATGATAGATAACCTCGCTAAAGAATTTCTTGACAGGCGGAAATTTGTCGATAACCTAACAATTGTTGAAACCTTGTACCGAAACTTAGTAGTAGTACTATTTGTATAGCAATTTTATTGAAAAGAATCATTTTTATATAATAGCACAACAAAAGCAGAGTTTGCGAGGATGTGCTAAAAAAAAGAGTATGGAGCATGAGACCATTTACCTAAACCAACATGAAAAATAAACAACGAAATGCTACATTATAAATTATAAAACCCCAAAGCTACACATGAAAGATACAGAAAAATAACCCACTGAAAATATAGTTAATCTGTTTCGAAAGCATACCTACCGAGGAACTCCACACGTAAATCGCATTTAAACTGATTAAAATTACCATTATCCTTAATATCATTTACTAAAGCTTGGAGAGTTTGTTCCAAAGCTTGGAAGCTCTATAAACAAGAGAAAAAGAAGACCTACTAGAAGCAAGTCGAGAAACCTGAATATTTCCTCGCATCCGAGTGTCGTGTTCGTCAACATTTGGCCTCTCATAAAATATACCTGCAAAACAATCTGGAAGGCCCTCATTATGATACTTATATATAAAAATCAAAGTATAAAAATCAAGCAATCCGGCTGGAGGCATTATATTTATTTCACTTTAGACCGGCCTCATGGACTCCCGGCCTCATGGACCCACACAACAAAAACTCGAATAGCATTATTCTGGATTACACGGTAAGCAACCCTATGAGTATCCACAATGATATTGCAGATGACGCTGCGGTCTTAGACATGAGATTAAACCCCTCTAAATCTATGATAATGCCAATATGTTTCCTTAAAACCTCACCCCTTTTCCTCAGTCCTATCCCCCCAGATATTTCTGTGCCTTCCTTTAAATTACTTGGGGTTACAATTTCCTCTAATTTAAAGTTAGATATCCACGTTAAAGATATTGTCCATAAAGCTAATGCGTCCATGTCTCTCCTTAAGCTCTTGAATAAATTTAAGGTCCTCCCTTCCCATTCTTTGCGAATCTATGCTTCCCTTTTCCGCCCGCATCTTGAATATGCATGTCGAGTTTGGCGTCCTGGCGTCTCCCGTGATGAATCAGAAAAAATTCAATCCATCCAAAAAAGAGCCTTGAGAATAATTTTTAAAGAAGCTATGGTTCCATACTCGCTCCTTCTAAAAAGATCAAGCTGGAAACCCTTGAGCACAGGAGAGGAACGTTGTGCCTCCGTTTTGCAAAAAAAATTGCAATAATAAACCTTCGCACGGAAAACATTTTCCTCAAAAGACACTCCCCATCCAGACACCGCCTGCCACGTACTGTTTCTGAACCCGTCCCTATCCTGTCCCCCTTCCGATGCTTAACCTCCAGGTACGAAAAAACATTTGTCCCCTTCATTACTGATAAAATAAACCGCTAGTTTTCCTTTTTTTTTTCTTTGGTACTGGTGATACCCAAGTTTTATGCTCGTTTGAGTCTTTTGTTCCTTCCCCTTTGTTTATATGTTATCTTTTAAACCTTTTTCACGCTAATTTTATCTCACTCTTTTTTAGTTTTGTTTTAGTTTCGACCTTTTTAACTTTCTGATATTTTGCCGCTTATTTTTTTTTTTTGACTAATGAATGGCTTTGCCTTTCTGATTTTGTTGTTTTTAGTATTGTTTAGTCAGTTTTTTAGTTTATCTTTTTAGTTTATGTTTTTTAGTTTATTTAGTATTTTCAGTTAGGTGATTCGAATGACTAGAAATCTAAAGTTTTAGTTCTCTATTTGATTGTTCTATTTTTATGATTTTTTTTATTTTTCTGGTTTTATGATTCCGAAATGCGAGTTCGGTCCTTTGGGGCTTGTGATAAACATTTAAAAAAATTAAATATCTTATCTCCTTATCTCTCCAGTAGTAGTAATAGTGATTGTAGTAGTAGTAGTAGTAGTAGTAGTAGTAGTAGTAATAGTAACTATTTAGTTGAAATAGGATATACTAGACAAAAAGTTTGATAATGAAAACAAATTTCTGATCTTTATTTTCCTCAACCTCTGAATTATTTCCATTAACTGCCATGTTTTTATTATTTTATTTTTGAGTTGGTTTGGTAAAAATTGCCGTTATTAGCAATTAAACAAAAAGTAGATTTAATCCTTAGCTTTAATCAAAATTACAAGAATCGGAAAAGTAGGTTGATGAGTATATTGCTTAAATTATTACGTTGTAAATAAAATATTTTCTCCAAAAATTGTCATCATTATGCACAGTTGTTTTAATTTAATTCATTTCTAGTCTTAAAATTAATGGATTTTTGTACATAAATTAATTTTTGTTTGGTTGTTGGTAGCAAATTATTGATGCAGACTTTTGTTTTTTTACATATGTAATTACTTTGTAAATTTTATTATGCCACTGCTTTCAGAAGAATCACACCGTTTGTTTGAATTGTTTTTTCTTTGATTAGATATGAAAAAAGATATTGTGGTTAACGTCAGTTTTTATCGAGTCTAATGATTTCTACCATTTAAATAATTCTTTAATTTATATTTCAGGACTAAGTTAAGAAATGTTCTTCTTATTTTTCTGGCATTTACGGCTATATTTGGAGCATTAATTCTGATTGGCACAATTTATCCTTTATTGCAGTCTTATGGTGAGTAAGTTATCACTATTGTTTCGATTATATTAATTCATTAATTTAATTTTGTTTTAACCCATTATATAAAAAAATAAGTTTTAAAATTAAGATTAAGAAGATTAGGTAACGAAGAGATCGATCAAGCGGACAGCTTCAGTTACCTTGGTAGTATTATTAATAAAGACGGTTTGTGCAGTGTAGATGTTAAAAGTAAAATAGGCAAGGCCCAAGGTATTTTTCACAGTTAATTTTTTTTTTGAAGAATAGGAAGATAAGTCAGCGAACCAAGATTGGAATATTGGAAGCTACAGTTATGAAAGTAGTCAAATATGGTTCTGAAGCATGGGTGCTTCGAAAATCGGATAAAGATTTGCTAGATGTTTTCTAGAGAAATTGCCTACGGATTGTTTTGGGTACCCTACTGACTGACCGTATTTCAAACAGGAGGCTGTACAAAAAGTATGGTTCAATCCCAGTAAATAAAAGTAAGTAACAAAAAAAGTAAAATATCGTGATGAGCTAGATTCCATTCAGTTGTTCTACGAACTCCATGATATGAAAAAAATAATTCAACACCAACACTTTTGCTTAAAGAAACCTATAATTGTGTTCGAATTAATTCTGCAATACGGAGATGAAGGGGTCTTCGCAAGCGTAAGAGTTGCCTGTCAAATATTATTAGCGATTTCAGTGTTGGTGGCTAGTAATGAGTGATCATTTACTTTAGACCTTCGATCCTCCAGAGCCAGAAATGGTGCATAGGGCATCTACGCAACCTTGCCACACATCACGGAGCTGAGCTACATTCCTGACGTCCTCCCGCTGAGGTTGAAGAGACATCTCTCTTTTACTCAGATTCTGTTCATTCTGCCATTGCAAGGTGTGTATTAGTAAACCTCTTTTGCGTCTCCCTTCTCGACACCACCCATAATATGTATATGGGAGTCGATCCCCTGGCATACGAAGGACGTGGTCAGGGACTTCCATCTCCTACGTTTCAGAAGGTCATGATCTAATGGTCGAGTGTTCCGTCGCTAAACTTCTTTGCTCGTGACCTTTTCCTGGCATGATATGTTCAGTATTCTTCTAAAGTATATATTTTCAAATGCTAAGACGCGTTACTCCAGTTGGAGATTTAGGTTCCAGCATTCACTTGCATAGAGGAGAACGGCATCACATTCCTACTCATGAGGCGGAGCTTCAAGTGAATAGAATATTTCTTACTACGCTAAATTAGTTTTAACTTATTA
The DNA here is from genome assembly GCF_032884065.1 of Artemia franciscana. Lineage (NCBI taxonomy): Eukaryota > Metazoa > Arthropoda > Branchiopoda > Anostraca > Artemiidae > Artemia > Artemia franciscana. The sequence goes on from NC_088867.1 coordinate 37,038,088, forward strand.
AAATTCGATGTAGTTTCTCCAATCCTCCTCTTCTTTTCGCTAGCTATTTCACCATTATAATCAGTGCGACTCCCGCGGTACTTAAATTCATTGACTTGTTTCAAGGGGGAGAGTCAGATGTAGAAATTATGTTTGTCTTACTTACATTCAGAGTAAGCCCCACTTTTCGGCCTTTTCATCCATAGCGTTGAGTAGTGGCGTCGTTGGAGGGAGGGCAAGGAGGGGCAGTTGCCCTCCCTATATTTAGGACTAAAAATATAATGTATTAAGTAGCTTTAAAATTGTTGGTCGTTTTAAGTGTCAAATTTGCTCTTTACTTTAAGCAGATATAAATTTTTTAATTAATTCATGCCCATTTTTGAAATAAGGAAAACGAGAAAAATAGGGTCCATTAGAATTCAAAATGTGTTTCACATTTATATCATTCCAAATATACTGCCTTTGAAACCTTATCATCAGGTAAAATGTGAGCCTAGTTAATGACGAAATTGAAAATTGTTCTATGGTTTCTGTTTTGCCACACCTATTCAGGTCAATTTTTTCCCTGATATTTAAGGTGCTTTTACTTTCTCAAATTGGTCAGTTCAAGATTAGATTCTCTTGTTTTAAAACTTTCTAAAGGGGAAATGAATACACTCTTTACATCTGCAAATAGGACAGAAATAGAATCATTGAAGAATAAGAAGGTAGATATACAGTGAATGTAGTTTCCTGAATGAAAAAGAAATCATTGAAAAAGAAAATAAGACTTTGTACTTTATATGATTATGCCCATATTATAACTGGATAGGTCAAGTTGGTTGTCGTTTGGCCATGGAATTTGGTGGAGAGAGATCCGCCCCAGGAATCCTGTAATTGTTTTAATTTTTATTTCCAGGATTTAATTGAAAATCTGATTCTCTTATTTGTCATTGAAATGCCTAAAAGAGCTGATAACATCCTATTCCTTGCGTTCCTGATTTACATGCAAACCCATAAACTAAGAGCTGTCCATTTGCATAATAGCATGATGACTTCTTGCTATTTTCACTTTTCTGAATATTTTTTTAACCAGCTCTAAAAAAAAGAATTGACATACATGTGCTAATAATTATAAATGAAATTTGTTGCATTTCACACAACGCCAGCACTACTTTTGTGAAATTTATCTCTACATCAGCATGCTATAAAAATTTCTGCTGAGAATATATTAAAGTGAAATTAAACAAAATGTGAAATTTTTCTCAAAATTTATAATTTTTTGGAATATAGAAATAAAAATGATATTCAGTCTTACCCCCTCTGGAAATGTATGCCCCCCATGCCCTATTTTCAGAAGAATAACTTTAGTGCAGTTTTTGTAGAATTCGTCTTTTTAAAACAAAGATACAAATGTGTGATCATTTACTTTAGACCTTAGATCCTCCAGAGCCAGAAATGGTGCATAGGGCATCTACGCAACCTCGGAAGGGAATTTTTAAACTCTAGGAGTCAATTTTCCCTCGCGATTAGCATCCTTGGCAATTTTTAATTAATTAAAAGTTTCTGCTACAATTATGCCAAGAACTGTTCAGATTTTCTGGATATTCTTTGTCAAACAGCTCCCAACGGATACGTTAATAATTCTAACTTTATTTTTCGAATAATTTAAAATTTGAAATATGGTCGCTATTTAAATGTGAGGAATGTGCCACAATATAATGTAGCATAATCTGTGGTAATACTTTGACTTATTTTGTATTTTTATTTAGACAACGCTATTGCGCTTTTGTTTCGGCTTATGTGGCCCGCTGATATCAATGCTATTTATTAATGTAAATCGGCAAACCAAAACAATAAATAAATTTGATAAAAAATCGTAAGTACTATCTCAATAAATCACGCTTATTAAAAGTTTAGTACAGCAAATTAAATCTTACAGAGTTGAAATCCGTTCAAAATTACGAGCAAATGATTAGCGTGATACCCGGGGCTATTAGAATTAAGCTTGGTTCAATTATGAGATTGAGAATCATGTGCTTTGTTTGGGTGTTGGGGGAAGTGAAGGGGGGTACGTACTGCAGCATTAGCGGTATAATCTGACCTTAAAAGCCGAGTGTATACGACATTAACCTTCGCCCACCCGAAAGCTTGTTCCCGAAAGCAATTCTACCAGGATCTTTGTTGTCAGAAATTTAAAATGGTTGCACTTATCTTTTGCTGGTTATATGCAATGTTGAAACGTATTTTAAACTTAAACATTTGCAAACAGAACTCTGTTGTAGAGGTCGCAATGGTTTCGGTCGCGGAGACGATCTAGAGTCACGCAGAATTTCTGTCCATATGAAGAATCCTATCCCTCTTCGACCATCTGAAATTCTGAACTTTTTCAACAAAATTTTCTTTTCATCGAAAATTTTTACTAAGTATTCAAACTCTGTCAAAAAATTTAATTACTATATAACATTTTAATTCTTGGGCAGAAAAAATGAAAAAGGGGAGCACTACCCGTGCATTAAAAATTGCTGATATACGCAATTTAACAGTAAGAAATTGGGGGTTTATGGTATCAGTAACCTCGGTCGCATCTTGGCTAGGCCTGGGCATGATTTGGAAAACGATAACAGAAACAAGTTTTCCCAACTAAAGAAAAGAGTAATCTTAAAACTTAGGCCGAAATGAACAGAAATTATTCCACATATGTTGAGGGCTGCCGCGTCCTCAACCTTTCGCTGTTTGCGCTACGTTACGTTTATGTTTGACGTTTTGTCGCAATTTTCCAACGACTGCTCAAACACGAGGGCCGTTGAATTGGAATAAAACACTTTTTTAGAGCACTAAAAGCTTTAGCGAACAGACAACAAGTGGAGTAGGGGAAAGCCCTGCCCATACACAGAACTATCTCTGTTCATTTTAGTTCTGATGTTGTCCCTTACTTTCAGCAAAGAAAGGTCTCTTTTTTATCAAATCTCTCTAGAAAAGGCTGCTATGATCTGTCATACTTGTGGAATCAAAAAACGTGAATGAAGTTTCTCTTTGACATTCCATCTATAGTGTTATAATCCTTGTTGTGCACAACAAATCGTCTGTGAATACTAAAAGTAGTACTTCTCAGTCAAAGTAGTACAATTATTATCCATTTTTTTCATCTTAATGAGGGTAATGCTTCAAGAAAATTTGGATAAGATTAAATCAAAATTTTGATTTTAACCAAAATTCATGTTATCAACTAAAATCAGAGGCATATAAGATCCCTTGATTTGTTAGGTTATTCCTTCTAACTATATCCTCTCTTACAGATAATTCCTCTAATTATATCCTCTCTTACAGATAATTCCTCTAATTATCATGTATAACGCAGGAAGTTTCCTGTTTTGGTAAAGATCCCGTTTGGATTAATTTAATTTTTCTTTTGTTGCTAAGTTACCCGGACAGTAAGATTATGCCTCTTTTTTTTTTAGGTGTTGATTATAGGCACGTATTCAAGAAAATATTCTGTGGTTGGGCCAAATAAAAAAAAAATCGTTAAACTATAAGGAATGTATACAAAACTCTGGGGAATATCTTTAAAATCAGGAGGCTCTTTTATGGGGAGAGGCGCCTTTTTCGGCTGTTAAATTTTGTCTGCATAACTATGTCTAATTCTATCTAATTAAAAGAGTTTAATACAATTTATTCTTTATCTTTTTTAACAACCATCCGGAAGTCTTTGGAAATCACTAATCAGCTTAAGTTTAAACCAGGAAAGAGAGTCCCAAAACCCCTTTGTTCAGAACCAGGAAATCGAAAATGATAAGAGACTCTTTTTTCCGAAGGAATCTTTGTTCCTTGAATTGTTAGGAGAAAAGACCAAATTGGCCTCTTAGTTTATTCCAATTTAAAGATGTCTGTAAGGTAAGGTACTGTTTTTGATTGGTTCCCTAGGTTTTCGTCCCAACTCTTTAATAACGACTCCTTTAATGAAGGACCGTTTAATTAGAACAGTAAAAAGCTTTTTTTAATACTAAAAAACTTCAGCGTTAAGAGCGAGGCATTGAGGAGGGGGTGACCCCTTTCGTATGTGCAATAATTTATGTTTGTTTCAAGTTTTGATGTTGCTCCTTACTTTTGGTTTAAAAAACAGATTTTTTTATTTAATAGCTTCAAAGTGAGAAGATGAGTAGTATCAAATTCCATGTCAGTAGTGTTATATACAATATTCCGGCGGTCAGATTCCTGAGGCCCTTAAGATAGGGACAATACTCCCATGAAGACGTCCCTTGTTTGGGCACTATAGCTTGCCCATAATCCAGAGGTCACACCTGAGACTTGTCCTACTTAGATATCAGATGAAACTATAGAAGGTACATCTCTTTTCCATACTTCCAAGAGAATCTCATTTGCATATAGCTGTGAGGGCCTAGCGACCAGCAATAGCAACCAGATCCAATAGAAGGCTGGATTTTGAATGTAATTCATATTGGCAAGAAAGTAGAATTCAGATAGAGAACAGTTTGAATATACTCTAGATCATCAGATTTTTACTGGGCAATACATATCAGCAAAAACGAGTGGTATGTTTACACTATTAGAAGTTGATAGTGGAGCTGGTAACAGTAATGATACAAAGGCTACAATACCAAACGTAGCAGTAGAAATTACAAGAGGATCTCGACCAAGTCTTGAATGGGATAATATGTGTACAATATACATGATATCATTGAGCAAATTCAAATTGGAGGAGCAGTTATGTTTTACAGCAAAACTTAATATAATGTATATGCATATATTTCAAGCTGCTTTAAATGTAATAGTGAAATATATTGAGGAAAATAAGTTGAATCAGTAAGTATGTAACAAAATGTTTCTAATCGTATATTTTTTTCCTTGGTAGATATTTTTAGTAGGTTACCGTTCCTCTAGGAATATTGTTGAAGTAGAAAGAATCTTTGTTTGTCTGTAGTCAGCTGTAAGAGTGTTAGGATTCAGAAATTGATGGATTTGAGAAACATGAAATCATGCGGAATCTTATGATTTTGGAACAATGTTTGATTCTAGATGATGATTTTATAGAGTTATCTCTTCAAAGGAAAATATCAAACAGTTCGTGGTAACGAACGGATAAACGTGGCAAGGAGCGACCCGGCTCAATACTAACCGAAACTCTAAAAAATTAAATGTTAACACCAATATGTACATCAAACAAATCAGATTTTTACGCTGATTTTATACGCTGAATATATAAGTTTCATCAAATTTTGTCTCATTCATCAAAAGTTGCGAGCCTGAGAAAATGTGCATTATTTTCAAAAAAGGGGGAAACACTTCCTAAAAGCCATAGAATCTTAATGAAAATCACACCAACAGATTCACTATATCAGAGAACCCTACTGTAGAAATTTCAAGCTGCAATCTATAAAAATATGGAATTTTGTATTTTTCAAACAGTTCATGGTAACGAACTGTTTGAATCGTGGTAACGTTACATCAAAAGGATTGCATTTTAATGCAGATTTTAAATATATAAGATTCATCTAGTTTAGTCTTACCAATCAAAAGTTACGAGCCTGAGAAAATTTGCCTTATTTTAGAAAATACGGGGAAACACCCCTAAAAGTCATAGAATCATAACGAAAATCACACCATCAGGCTCAGCATACAGACCCGTCCTCGATGCCTTGATCTTTACGCTAATTTTTTTTTGTTATTTGAAAAAGTAGAGTTGTGAGAAAGTCAAACTTTAGCGTAAACAGCGAGGCGTCGAGGAGGGGACAATCCCTTTCATATACGGAATAATTTCTATTTGTTTTAAGTTTTAATGTCGCTCCTTACTTTCAGTTGAAAAAAATGTTTTTATTTAATTGCCGGACGAAAGATCACAAATGCGTGTTTATTTTTTATATGTTTGTTGTTTTTTCCCCAGGGTGTTTGCATCGATCCAGTGGTCCTAGAATATCGTGAGAGGGCTCATTCTAGCGAAAATTAAAAGTTTTAGTGCCCTTTTAAGTGACCGAAAAATTGGAGGGAAACTAGGCCCCCTCCCACGCTCATTTTTTCCAAAAGTCATCGGATAAAAAAGTTCAAGATAGCCATTTCGTTTAGCATATTCAAAAAATCTAATAACTGTGTCATGGGGACGACTTAATCTCCTACTGTCCCCAGGGGAAGGGCTGCAATTTATGGACTTTGCCCATTGTTTACATCTAGTATTGGTTATTAGGAAGCGTACAGATGTTTTCAAGGGATTTTTTTCTGGTGGTGGGGAGGTGGTTACGTGAGAGGATCCTTCCACACAGGAATTTATCATGGGGGAAGAGAATTCCCATGAAGAAGGTTCTGGATTCTCCAGTATTATTTAAAAAACAATGACAAATTAAATAAAAAAAAATTTTCAACTGAAAGTAAGGAGTAACATTAAAACTTAAAACGAAGAGAAATTATTATGTATATGAGGAGATTCGTCCCCTCCTCAATACCTCGCTCTTTACGCTAAAGGAGTTTTAGTAATTTCAAAAGAGCTATTTATTCTAATTAGACTTTTTAAGTAATCAAAAATATTAGAGGCAACTAGGCCCCCTCCCCTGACCCTTTTTTCTCAAAATCGCCTGATCAAAACTTTGAGAAAGCTACTTAGACAAAAAAGTAAAATTAATTTGCAAATTTTGTTTTAATTATTCATATACAGTGAGCCAAAATCAAAACCTGCGTTAATTTAAGCAAATTCAGAAATTAAATAGAAACAAACAAGTTTTTTCAACTGAAAGTAAGGATCAACACTAAAACTTAGAATGAACAGAAATTTTGCGTATATGAGGGGTTTCTTCCTCTCCTCAATACTTGGCTCTTTACGCTAAAGTATTTTTAGCAATTACAAAGAGCTACTGATACTAATTAAACGGCCTTTTTTGATTCAGGGGTCATTCCTAAGGAATTGGAAAAAAATAAAACTTTGGTGTAAAGAACGAGGTATTGACGAGGGGGCGAACCCCCTCATATACGTAACAAAAATATTCAAAATGTAACTAATAATGAATAAAAAAGGTAATTCGATTCCAGTACCTCATAAACCCCCATTCCCCAATCCATGTTTTGTTTTATTGTTAACCTATATATTTTATTGTTTTAATCCATCCCTCTTTGAATAAGCATATTTCACTGTTAACTAATATGTTTCTACTGTCCTTTTCACGTTGGCTTTAAAATTATTATCTTCCATATGACTTTCATCAAAAAGCTAAAAATCTTTCTATTCGATTGTTTAAACCCAATAGACTCTTCAATAGACCAGTAAAATAACCATTAAGAATAATTACCCTGGTTTAACACAGCTAAGGCCTTTAGATCCACAAATTAGATAGATAAGTTCAAACCCGACAAACTAGCTCAGTATTCTTAAAATATAAACTTGATATATGAAAAATTTGTATTTTTGAATTACTCAAAGGAAAAATAAAATAGGTAAAGTATATATAATTCTTAATTACTTATATTTGAAAATCGCTTGCTCATTTATAAAGCTGTTTCAAAGCTGATACTGTTACCTTGTAAGCAACCAGTATATATACAAAAAAGTCGCTAAACCAATTCCCAAAATCAGTGTTTTCCTACTTCTGCCTATCTGACATTTAACTAGGACAAGCCTCTAACGTGATCTCTGGACTATAGGCCAGATATAGTACCCAAGTAATGGATGTCTTCATGGGATTGTTGTTTTTATCTTTAGAGCCTCGGGGTCTTACCGCTAGAGTATTGTATATAACACTACTCATGTCCCTTACTTTTTTGTGATCTTTATCGTAGGATATATCACAGGGATATTTTACTGACAAACTTTAATATAAACAAAACAACATAAAAATGTAGTTATTTTCTACCCTCCTCCTCAAATATTTTATCATGATAGGTATCACGAAACCTAGCTGCTATGCATCAGCTCTTATAAGAAATTAAATAAAAAAAAATGCAACTTCAAGTAAGAAGCAACATTAAAACTTAAAACGAACAGAAATTATTCCGTACATGAAAGGGGTTGTCCCTCCGCAACACCTCTTTACGCTAAAGTTTGACTCTGTCACAACTTCACTTTTTAAAACAATAATGAAAACTTCAACGTAAAGAGCAAGACGTTACGGAGGGACTTTTGAAAATTCTAGAAGGAATTCATGTCTCAGAGCTCTTATTTCAAATCCCGATCAGATCTGTTGACATTGGGGGGAGCTGGAGGGGGAAATCAGAAATCTTGGAAAACGCCTAGAGTGGAGGTATCGGGATGAAGCTTGGTGGATAGAATAAGCAAATGTCCTAGATACGTGATTGACGTAACCGTACTGTATTCGCTCTCTTTGGGGGATTTGGGGGGAGGGGCTCAGTGATTTGGTGAGTTTGGTGCTTCTGGACGTGCTAGGACGATGAAAATTGGTAGGCGTGTCAGGGAGCTGCACTAATTGATTTGATTAAGTCGTGTCCCCAGATTCGACCATCTGGGGGGCTAAAGGGAGAGGAAAATTTAGAAAAAATGAGGTATTTATAACTTATGAGTGGGTGATCCGATCTTAATGTATTTTGATATTTAGAAGGACATCGTGACTCAGAGTTCTTATTTTAAATCCCGACCGGCATTAAGCCTCTGATTTTCCTTTTAAATCAATCTATTGATTCTTAGAATTTTGTTAGAGCTCATACCATATGAGCTCTTGGCTCTTAGCTCTTCTTGCATCGTCACAATTGCCATATGAGCTCTTAGTTGTTGTTTGTTTAATTTATGTTTGTTTTTTGTTTCGTTTATTCTTTAATAGTGATTTCAGGTCATTTTGAGTCTGAATTATTATAGGAATTTATTTCTGCTTTTCTTTCAAGGAGGCACACTCGTGCCTCTATAAAGAGGCGACCCACGACAATGTTAAGCGATCTTCGGTTCCAGTGGTCGCAGAGGTATGGGGAGGGATGCATTTCGTAGCCCGAGCTCCAACTAAGAAACCTGCCAAATTTCATCCCCCTCCAACTTTCCTTCATGGGGAAAATCTGGCCGAAAGTTTCGACCCGTCAACCCCAGCCCCCCTTTAACGTTGTCCGATCGGGCTGAAATTCACAAGTTAAGGTCCCCTAGGGCCCAGGAGCTTATCCGCGAAACTTCAGCTCGATCCGATAACTCCCTCCCTGTTTTCCAGAAACCACGCATCACTTAAATTTCATTTTCTTTTTTTTCCTCGACGCCTACAGGTCACAGCCGACATCGGATCTGGGTGTACGAAGACTCATTCGATGCGGAATTCTCCGAGTAATTTTCCTGGACAGTTTCGTAGGAAAATCTTAACCCCCCGAAAGTTTCGACCCCCCAACCCCACCCCCCCTTTTAACGTTGTCCGATCGGGCTGAAATTCACAAGTTAAGGTCCCCTACGGCCCAGGAGCTTATCCGCAAAATTTCAGCTCGATCCGATAACTCCTTCCCTGTTTTCCAGAAACCACGCATTAGCTACTTAATTAACGCATTTCTCTCCATAAGATCCCATGTTAATTTGAAATTTTTAAAAATTATAGAGAAGTTATATTTACACATATGCAAGTGATTAGCTCAGTCGGTAGAGCGTGGGACTTTTAATCCTCGGGTCAAGGGTTCAAGTCCATTACGGGCGGTTTTTTTCACAATATCAAAAAAATTTTGATAACACCTGGACAGCTTATCATTTGAGAGATAACAGAATATTAGCTTCTTATGAGCAAAAGAAACATTTCGGTCATTCTATCTATTTTTTTTCTATTTTATACAATGATTTAAAAGCGGGGGGGGGGGCGGCAGCCACCCAAGTTCCTCTCCTAATTCCTGTACGAGGAGTACAGGAATTATTAAATTACATCCACCATGGATTGTAGAAAAACGTACAGAAATAATATGAAAAAAACTTCGTTTTCTTAAAGAGTTAAAGAGGCTGCGTCCCAAAGTCGAACCTTAAAACGTACAGGAATTAGAAGAGGCAGTTGGGGGCTGCCGCCCCCCAAACCCCCAGCTTTTAAAGACTCTTTTGTACAGGTTTTTTGTTTTTTTGCTAACCCCCCACTCTTGGCTTCGGAAAGGCCCTCTTTTAATTAATAAAAAATTGAAATGAATGAATAATGGAATAACTTCGAAAAATGTTAAACACAAGAGGACAGGAGAACCATTGCGCCGAAACTAGTAATTAGTAACAATGAAGTCCCCCCACAAAAAAAAAACCTGTACAAAAGAGTCTTTAAAAGCTGGGGGTTTGGGGGGCGGCAGCCCCCAACTGCCTCTTCTAATTCCTGTACGTTTTAAGGTTCGACTTTGGGACGCAGCCTCTTTAACTCTTTAAGAAAACGAAGTTTTTTTCATATTATCTTAAAGTTAGGATTACTCTTTGTCTTTCTTTGAAAAACTTCTTTTCCAATTTGTTTTTAAATTAATTAAATAAAAAACATTTTTTTTTCACTGAAAGTAAGGAGCTATATTAAAATTAAGACGAAGAGAGATAACTCTGTATACGAGGGGAGCTGCCCCCTCTTCAACACCTCGCTCTTCACGATAAAGTCTTAAAGTTTTTGTAATGCTTTAAAATGCCTTGTAATGCTTGTAATGCCTTGTGTTTCAGGAGTCATTCTGAAAGAACTGGAGCAAAAGTCAAACTTTAGCGTAAAGAGCGAGGTATTGAGGAATGGGCACCTCCCTTCATATATGGAATACTTTCTCTTCGTTTTGAGTTTTAATGTTGCTCCTTACTTCCCGCTTGAAAACTTGTTTTTTTAAATTTAATTTCAAATTGTTTTTAAAATAATGTCGGAAAATATGCTTCCCCCCTCATAGAAAATTACCCCCAAGCCAAATTCTTCCATGGAGAGTTATTCCCACATAAACTCACCCTCTGGACAATCGCATCGTTGCTGAAAATTCACCGGGAAACTTTTCTACGGACAACTGCGCCTGGAAAATTCCCCTTAGCATACTTAAGAAAAATAAAAAGAATGTCGTATTGAAACTCTGGCAAATTCTTCCGGTCTTTAGTCTCCCCTGGAAAGTTCATCCCCGTAAACTTTTCTACCCCCAGAAAAATTTTCCCAGTGGAAATCCCCCCTGAAAAATGTCGGTATACTTCCCAATATCAGATATTATAGGTAAATAATGGGCACATTTCATTACTTGAAACCATGCTCCCAGGGCCTTTGGGGGGCATAACACCTCTAGAGGCATAATTATTGGACCTTTCAACTATGCTGAACAAAATGGCTATCTCAAAGTTTTAATCAAATGATTTTGAGAGAAAAGGGGAGTAGGAGGGGGCTAGTCACCCTCTAATCTTTTTAGTCACTTAAAAAGTGCACTAGACATTTTCGCTCTCGAACTAGACATTTCACTATTTCCGATTGAATGAGCCATCATCCAATCTTCTAGGACCATTGGTTCGACATGGTCACCTCTGGAAAAAATACCTAAAAATAAACACGCATCTATGATCGTCTTCTGGCAAAAAAAAAAAAAATAAATAAAAACTCCCCACTTTTACAGGATACTCCCCCTTTCACAAAAATCACACAAATTTTCCGAGATTCTTAGTTTTCGATGGGTAACATTAAACTTAATGAATTTAGTATATTTGAAATCAGCATGTTAAGTCAATTCTTTGATAATTATATTGTTATCAAAATTCCACTTTTTGTGAGTTTTGGTCACCATTGGGTCGGGTCTCTTCGTTACCGTGAACGGTTTGATTCTATTATACGTATTTTTGACGAGCCTACAATGTACTTGATTAGGGTTGATTACACTGGCATACAAAGGTAACATAGCAAGTCTTCCCCGGCAGGTGAGAAGTACTGACTTGAATCTTGATTCAATAAAAGTATACAAGTTAAAAGGGGAGACAATATTATATGTCCTAAGTAAACAAATATTCATTTATTTACAAGAACTTGAATACTAGAACTTGAAATATAAACCTGTGAATACCACGGAATACTTTATGCTGTCCCCACTGCAAGGGCAACTATTTATATTTACGTAGAGTGAGCGCTTTATAAATATCATGGTTTATGTGCTTCCATAGATCAAAGCAAGTGCATATGTCTCCCATTTTGTTTTCCAACTATTTGGAGAGGGTTCACTTGATTTGAAATTTAAGGCTCTATTGCCTTTCCTAAGTTTAAGTGAACAAATATCTAAAGGAACTCAACCAGCTTCTTTTGTGATCTTTGTGCTGCAAGCACACCCTTAGCTTAAATGTCATATGATCAAACATTTAACATAGCCGTTTTAATCAAGAATGTGAAAATATTTAAAAATAGTCCTCCAGGGTTGATATAATGGATGTATCCTACGGAACAAGGGTCCTAAATTATAAAACAACCGCTTTCAAAACATAGACTTCATAATTACAATCTAGCAAATAGGTGATCATGTTACACCATTTTGAAGTCAGAACCGTGGGGGACCGACAGACAGGTTACAACTCCTGAGACTCATGATCCCTAGGGATCATATAAAAAATGGTCAAGGGCGATTCACTATTGGATATTGAAAATTAAATAGATGTATAAGTTATGCTACAAAATTAAATTTGAAGAAACTTAAATTCACAGAAAGCACCAAAACCACGCAATACTTAGCTTTGCCAAAAAATCTTCCAAACCCGCTGCTATTGCTGGTAAAGACCTGACTCCTATCACAACTGCTCCTACAACAATTACCCCTCAACAGCTCATGGTCACTGTTTTTCCCCTACCACGACTGTTGCTATCACTGCCAATTTTACTTCTACCATAACGACTATTACCAGGACTACTACTGTAACATCTACCCTTATTGTTACTACTCCTACCAAATTGCTCCTAGTTTAACTATTTCTACTATAATTAATGTTCTCAAGACAACAGCTATTACTATTACTACTACCCCTAGTACTCCTACAAAGGCTTCTCCGACAATGCCTACTGCCATCGCCAGTGTAAAGACATCAAAAATTCTACAAGGACACCAGTGTAACTACCACTTCTATAGTTACTACTATCACTACCCTACCATAGTAATCGTACCATGACTGCTCCAGGTCACGGTGGTATCCAACACCGACTGCTTCTACAACGAGTTTTTTCTAACACGACAATGATAATTCTGAAGGATTTCGGCACCTAACTCATCGTTTTCTTTCTGGGAGAGGGGTCTATATGTTAAAGACCTTTTGTAGACATTACGTACCCAATAAGTGCTTTGTTTCGTATATTTCTTCAGACTTGGAGGGGAAGCTCTAACTTAGAATTTCACCCAGAATGACCTAGTGTTTCTGTAAGTTCGTAGCTATAATTTTCTATTCTTCTTCAACAAAATGTGTTAACCTACTGTCTTTAAAAAAGAAGAAATAAATCTAGTTGCTGTTTAGGCAGTCTTTACCCAGCTGCAATTTTCTAACCCATTTCATAACCTTATCCATTAATCTTGCCTAATTATAATCACAAACCATGTCTAAGATTTAAAAGAGGATTTTGCCTTTTATTCTCGTGGCTTTCCAAGAGTAATTGGGGGATTATATCTTCTTCCTTGTTTATCTAATAGGACAACGTGTCAAATAAAATTTAACTTGAGTGATGAAGTATTATTGATCGATATATTGATTCTAGCTCAAATGCTTCCGCGTTCTTTCAAAAAATTACTCACACAGAACAATAAAATCAGCAAATCTGTGCTAAGTCCTTTCCAAGTTTTTATGCTAATCTGACAGCAGTTAGTATCAAATTAAAAGAAGCGGAGAAAAATGGTTTTCTGGATTGGTGACAAATGAATAAAGAGCCAGGCCAGAAACCTGCCGGTAATTAGGAGCTGTAGAATTCATGCTAGGATAATGAAATGGTGCGTGCCAAGTGATTATATGATATCCTGAGGAAGGTAGATGGTCTCCCCACCATGTCAGATAGGCTTGCTTGAGTGATTCTTCATATAAAAGACTTTGTAAGGATATCATTTTCATGTACATAATTTATATAGATGGTAACATAAGTTCGAATTTTAAGACTAGTGTTTTAATTTGTAGGGGAAGGGACAAAATATTTTTGAAAAATATGAAAAGTACTTTAGCAACATATTTTTTCATGTTTTCTTTGGAGTAGTTCTTAATCAGTAACAGACACGGACTTATGGTGCTATTTTAGGGGGGAAAGGTTGTCGTTTTGACGGATGGGGTGGGATATAGGATATTAGAAAATCGCGTGAAAATCGCGAACTATTTGGAAAATAAAGAGAGAAGCGTAAAAATTCAAGGTTTAGGGAAAGTTGTGGACCTGAAGGCCTATTCCTACTCTTTACGGGTCAGCCCGACATCCTCCTTCTGCTTGTGGATTTGTCAATAATTAAGTTTTGCCACAATTAGGAACAAAGAGTAAGCACAATTTAAGCTCTTGTTTACGTGACATAAGATAAAAGAAATGTAGTGAAACGTAAAATCTCAGGGAAATAGGGCCACAAAAAAGAATTTGATCTTGGCTCTCCGCACATAAATAATTAAAAGGAAATTTGCATATTAATTTTGTTTTTGGCTAAATGGCTTTCTCATAGTTTTAATTGGAAGATTTTGAGAAAAAAGGAGAGAGGGAGGAAGCCTAGTTGCCCTCCAATTTTTTGATTACTTAAAAAGGCAACTAGAACTTTTAATTTTTTACGAACACTTTCATTAGTAAAAAATATACGTAATTTACGAATTAGCTTACGTAACGAAATTCTATATTTGTATGTTTTTATTGCGTATATGAGGGAGTTAACCCTTCGTCGATACCTCGCTCTTTACACTAAAGCTTAAATTTTGCCCCAATTCCTTAAGAATGACACCTGAATCACAAAGGCCGTAGAGTAAATAGTTGAAATTACTAAAAATACTTTAGTGTAAAGACCAAGGTATTACGAGGAGGTAAACCCCTCATATGTGCAATAATTTCTGCTCGTTTTAAGTTTTAATGCTGCTCCTCACTTTCAGTAGAAAAAACTTTTCATATTTATTTTTTCATTGTTTTGTTAAATAATGCTAAAAAATCCTGCACCCCCTTCATTGAAAGTCTCTTCCCCCATGAGAAGTTTTTCCATGGAAAGACCCTCCCACGTACCCTCCCCCCCACCTCAACTCTCCCTCCCAAACCAACAAAATCCCCCTGAAAACATCCGTACACTTCCCAGCAACCATTACTATATGTAAACACAGGTCAAAGTTTGTAACTTAACTTGCAACCCCTCCCACGGGAACTGCGGTGGAGTAAGTCGTCCCCAAAGATATAGTTATTAGGTTTTTCAACTATGGTGAATAAATTGGCCATCTCAGAATTTTGATCTGATGACTTTGGGGAAAAAATTAGCGGGGGAGGGGGCCTAGGTGCCCTCAAATTCTTTTGGCCACTAAAAAAGGACACTCGAACTTTTAATTTCCGTTGGAATGAGCCCTCTCGCGACACTCTAGGACTCCTGGGTCGATACGATCACCCCTGGAAAAAAAAACACGCATCCGTGATTTGTCTTTTGGCAAAAAATGCGAAATTCCACAATTTTGTAGATAGGAGCTTGAAACTTCTACAGTAGGGTTCTCTGATACGCTGAATCTGATGTTGTGATTTTCGTTAAGATTATATGACTTTTAAGGGATGTTTTCCCCTATTTTCTAAAATGAGGCAAATTTTCTCAGACTCGTAACTCTTGATAGGTGAGACTAATCTTGATGAAAGTTATATATTTAAAATCAGCATTAAAATTCGGTTTTTTTTTATGTAACTGTTGGTATGAAAATTACATTTTTTAGAGTTTCGGTTATTATTGAGCCGGATCTCTCCTTACTACAGTTTGTTACCACGAACTGTTTGATTTCTGATCGTTGTTAAAATAGCGCCAGAATATCTGGCTCCGCTTCTGTGGAAAAATCCCCTTCCCCACGGAAATATTCTCTGGACAATTCAAACCTCGCGAAATTTTACCCTGGACAATTACCCTTAAGATCTCCACACGTAAAATTGAATCAGTAAAGAGAAAGCAAGACATATAAAGAAATTTCGTATAAGAATTCTGGCAAATTCTCGCAGTGAAAAATTTCCCCTGAAAAGTTCACCCCCTGGAAGCTACCCTCTCCATGGAAAATTTTTCCCATATGAAATCCCCCCAGCAGAAAATTCGTCTTACCCTCCTCTCCCTTAACATGTATGCATACTTCCCAATAACCAATAGTATACGTAAACGATTGGCAAATTTTATAAATTAAAGACCTTCCCAGGGGCTCTGGCGGGTAATGCTATCTCCTAAAGACATAGCTATTGGGCCTTTCAACTATGCTGAACAAAACAGCTATCTCAAAATTTTGGTCGGACGATTTTGGAAAAAAAGTGGCATGGGAGGGGGCCTAGTTGCTCTCCAATTTTTGGTCATTTAAAAAGGGCTCTAGAACTTTTCATTTCCGTTAGTATGAACCCTCTCCCGACGTTCTAGACCCACTGGGTTGGTACGATCACCCTAGAAAAAAAACAAAAACGAAAATAACAAATAAACACGCATCTGTGATCTTTCTTCAGGCAAAAATAACAAAATTCCACATTTTTGAAGGTAGGACCTTAAAACCTCTACAGTAGGGTTCTTTGATATGCTGAATCTGTTGGTTGTGATTTTCATTTTAATTATATGATGTCTAGGGGTCTTTCCCCCTCTTTTTGAAAATCGGACAAATTTTCTCTGGCTCTTGGCTTTTGATGAGTAAGACTAAACTTAATGTAACTTATATATTTGGAATCAGTATAATAAGCCAATTTTTTTTATATAATTATTGGTATCAAAATTCCGTTTTTTTTTAGAGTTTCGGTTACTATTTAGCCTGGTCGCTCTTTACAGTTCGTTACCACCAACTGTTTAACAAGAAAATACAGACAACAAATTAATAGAGCATAAGATGTGCTAAAATTAATGTTCTGTCAGTATAATGGTTTATCCAAGTTTTCTTGTTGTTTTATTATTCCCTATTTTCCGCCTGTACTTTTGTTGGGCTGTTGGAAAAGAATATCGGAGGTGAGATCAAAATGTATTGAGTTTTTTCAAATTTACATGATATACTGCCTGTTTGAAGAAATGGAGAGAAACCCCACTAGATTATTTTGAAGTAAATCCCCCCTGCCTCCAAAAAAGTTGTATTTAGACGTGCTATTTTTGAATTTTGCTCTACATTTGCAAAGTTCTTCCAACCTTCCCCCAATTCCCAACATTTGTGCGCCCATGATGTTTTACTATTTCTGGTACCCCCCCCCCTAATCGTCACCGTTGAACTTTGCCAATCTACCAGGCCATAAATGTTGTTTTCAATTCTCTCACCTCTGATATTTCGTAATACCAGTCTTTAATCAAATCTGTTTTAGTGAAAGAATCAAACTTGCCCATTTTTCTCCTATCATGGCGTCTTTTCATGAGCTAATTGTTTCATAGCCATCAGGGATATCTTGTGACACTCCATGAATTGAACTACTTTATTTCACTGAAAGGGATAGAGAAACCTGATCTGAATAGTGATTGTTGGTCTTTAATGAAGGTATTTTGTTAGAGACAAGATGCCCAAAGATTTAACTATTCGCTAGACCAAAAGAATTCTTGGACAATTCGAGAGTAATTGGGAAAAAAATCACAAGACATGTTTTCATATCCGGAAGAGGAATATGTTTTTGTTTCCGGAAATTGATCTCCGTTTTGTTAAGGATTGCTTGAATAGCTATCCAATGATCTTGGCGAAGTACTTTTTTGTTGGAGAAGACGTTAAAGTTGGAAAGAGACCAATCAAATAGATTTTTATCCACTCAGTATTTTTCAGGCTGCGAAAAAAGAGCTTTACAAATATTCCTTTTATTAGTCAAAAATGGAAAAAAAACAACAATTTCTTCCAACTGAAAGTAAGGATCAACTTAAAAACTAAAAACGAACAGAAATCATTTTATAAGTGAGGGGGAGGGGTTGCCCTCTTCTTTGATAGTTTACTCTTCACACTAAAGTTTTTTTTGCAGTTTTATAAAAGTTTCTTATTCTAATTAAACGGCCCTAAGAAAATGGGACGGATAATCAAACTTTAGCGTAAAGAGCAATGAATCAAGTAGGGGAGGGGGAATCCTCGTATATGGAACAAATTCTGTTTGACTTGAATTTTAATGTTGCTCCTTACTTTCAGGTACAAAACTTTGTTTTTTTGTTTTCTGATCGTTTTTCAAATGATACTTGTAGATCTGGCTCCCCTCCATGAAAAATTCCCCCCTTTTCGGGAGAATCCCCCGTAGAAAGTTCCTCCTACAAAAACAGTCCCTTCCCTCTAAAATTCCCTCTCCTTACGACAGAATCCCCCGTATAAAATTGCTCCCATAAAAAATACCCCCCCCACCACTGTAAAATTCCTTTCGGACAATTCCGTCCTCGCTGAAAATTTCCCCGTAAAATTTCTTGCGGACGACTTCGCCTGAAAAACGAGAACTCTCGTTAGCATACTTTCATTTAAAGACTTAAATTTCTAATGGTTTTTCCAATCCCATCAGAAATCCCCTCTTCTTTGGAAAATTTCTCCCTGAAATTCCCCTGTCAATGGGAAGTTGCTTCCGCTGAAACTCCCTCGTGCATAAATCTCCTACCAAAAAATTTCCATTGGAGAATTTATCCCGTGGGAAATCCCCTTCCATCACTGAAAAATTCTCTAAACATGGAACACAAAATTTCCAACACGCTGAAAGTTTCAACCGGACAATTCCCCCGGAATCTCCACACGATGAATTGAGTCTTAAAAAAAAAAGTAAGACAAATAAAAAGAATTCCGTGTGGAAATTCTGCCAAGTGTCAAATGTGTGAAATTTCCCCTGGAAATTTCACACCCACCAACTTCCCTCACCACGAAAAATTTTCCCCTAGGGAACCTGCTACGAGTAGAAAATCCCTCCCCCCTGAAAAATGTCTGTTTTGACAGTATTTTGAACAAAATCGTATCAACTACTTTGTTGATAGATATTTCAACAATTTTGAACAAAATTGCTATCTCAAAATCTTGATCGGACGCTTTTGGGGAAAAATTGGTAATGAAGGGGTGATACGTCCCCTAGAATCTTTTTGTTACTTAAAAAATTCACTAAAACTTCCAATTTACGTTTGAATGCGCCCTTTCCCGATATTCAAGGACTATTGGTTCAATACGATCTCCCCTCGAAAAAAAACAAATAAATACGCATCCGTGATCTTTCTCCTGCCATAAAAAAAACAACCAAAATTCCACATTTTTGCTGATGGGAACTTGAAACCTTTACAGAAGGGTTCTCCTATACGCTGAATCTGACGCAGCAAATTTCATTAAGATTTTTTTGTACATTTTCTGGGTGTTTCCCTCTTTTTCAAATCTCAGGCAATTTTTTCCCAGGCTCGTAGCTTTTGTAGGTAACACTAAACTTAATTAATCTAATATATGTTGAATCAGCATCAAAATTTTGTTTTTATGTACTTATTGAAATCAAAATTTTGTTTTTGGAGATTCGATTACTATTTAGCCGAGTCGCTCCTTACTTACAGTTTGTTACCACGAAATGTTTGATAAACAAAATAGTGTCAATTAAAACGAACAGAAAACAATATTAAAAACCTTTTTCACAAAAGGAGTTTTTCCACAGAAAATTAAAGAGCTATTTCTGCTCAAAGGTGAGCAGAAATAAAGTGAATAGTAGTTACAGCTTAAAAAGAACAGAAATCACTATAAATAAATAAATTAGACCAAAAATAAACGGAATTTACAATGAATAACCAAGTAAAACTCAAAACGAACCAAAATTGCCAAAAGCAGGATTAGGGTTAACACCCATAAGAGAACTGAGCGCCATTTGTACTCTACTGAAAACAGAATGAATTTAACAATTTTTTCTTTAATAACGTTAATAAATCTAAGGTTGCTGAGAATTTCAGCAATGAATAATATTTTATATTAAATTGTCGATTTAAATTCATTACTTTTTTCAGTTATGTTTGGTTATTATGGTGATTTTCTTTTTTTGTTGTTGTTGATGTTAATACAAATACAAACACACTAATCGAAATAAAAATTGAGTTCATTTTATCACAGATGGCGCTCTGGTATTTAGAAAGCTTAGGGGCGTTAGCCTTAACTTTGTTTGTGGTAATTTCTGTTTGTTGAAAGTTTTACTAGAATATTCATTTTGATCTCTGTTTTTTTTTCAAATATGATTTACTATATGTCTTTATTTGTGATTGTCTTTTGGTCTAACTTAGCTTTTTACTTTCAATCGCCCTTTTAGGGGCGTTACCCCTCCTTTTCAAAAATTAGGCAAATTTTCCTGGGCTTGTAACTTTTGGTGGATGATTTGGCCTCATTTACTAATTGATTGTGATTTTGTTTTCAGCTTGAATTGTTATTTGACTTTATTTCTGCTTGTTTTTGGTTTAATTTAGCTTTTTACTTTTTTTTGAAAAACTTCTGTTGTCGAAAAACTATTTCTAAATAAATAGCTTATAAAGACTCTTTAAAATAAAATTGCCTATTGCCATTAGATGTCTCCGAGACATTGAATTAAGTATCCCGCGTAGCACCTCGTTATATCCACCATCAAGCAATCTCCCCTAAGATTTGCCATGTCATTACACCTAAAAAAGGAAATGTCCCAATCCATCCCCAAAACACCGCATAGTGGGCAAAATCGTAATTTGTTTGGGAAATTAATATCTCTCTCATTTGTAAAAGTTCTAATTTGTTAAAACCTGAATCCAAATTCTTATATATTTAACTGGTGAATTTTATCTGAAATAACATCCGTCATCAAAACTCTTTATCACTTTTATAGAAGAATAAACTAGTCAAAGCACTTGCGCCAGCACCCCAATGTTGAATCTCTTGGTCTTCTAGCCTAGTCATTAAACCTCTAAGAAAAACATCTTCACAATCTTTCGGGCCTTGGGCGTTATTCCGTATATAGGAAAAAAACACTTTCATCTAGCAGTTTTTTTTATATCTGGAACAGTCACGAAGATTTTATGTTCAACCTCAACAATTCCTCGGTGGCCAGCGTTTATCCCCCCCCCCCCGAAGATTAACCCCCGGAAATAACACCCAGAAAAATACCCCCCGGGACATACCCCTGGAAAATACCCCTGTGGAAAATACCCTCCCCCTCCGCAAAATATCCCCTGGAAAATTCCACCTGTAGAAAATCAAGTCTCTTCACTAAGCGTTTTCCAAGATTTCCGGTTTCCAAGATTTCTATTTCCCCCTAAAACGCCCATGTCCCCGGATCCGATTCAAATTAAAAATGGAGCATCTGAGACATAAGATCTTTCTATATATCAAAATTCATTAAGTTCCGACCACCCATTGGTAAGATACCTCAATTTTCACGTTTTCCAAGATTTCTGATTTCCCCCTCCAACTCCCCCCAGTGTCACTGGATCTGGTCGGGACTTAAAAGAAGAGCTTTGAAGCACAAGATTCTTCTAAATATCAAATTTCATTAAGATCTGATCACCCGGTCGTAAGTTACGAATACATCATTTTTTCTGATTTTTCCGAATTACCCCCCCTCCCCCACTCCCCCAAAGAGAGCAGATCCTGTCCGAATATGTCAGTCACGTATCTTGGACTTCTGGATCCGATCGGAATTTAAATTAAGGGATCTGGGTTACGAGGTCCTTCTAAATATGAAATTTCATTAAGATCCGATTACTCCTTCATAAGTTAAAAATACCTCATTTTTTCTAATTTTCAGAATAAACCTTTCCCCCCGACTCCCCCAAAAAGAGTGTATCCGTTCCGGTTATGTCAGTCACGTATCTAGGACTTGTGATTATCATTCTCACCAAGCTTCATCCCGATCCCTCCTCTCTAAGTGTTTCCCAAGATTTAGGTTTCCCACTCCAACTCTCCCCAATGTTACCGGATCCGGTTGGGATTTGAAATACGAGTACCGAGACACAATATCCTTGTAAATGTCAAATTTCATTAAGATCCGATCAGCCATTCGTAAGTTAAAAATACCTCATATTTTCTAATTTTTCAAAATTAACCGTCCCCCAAGTCACCCCCCCCCAGATGGTCGAGTCGAGGGAACGACTGTTTCTAATTTAATGTGGTCTGGTTCCTGATACGCCTGCCAAATTTCATCGTCCTAGCTGATCTGGAAGTGCCTAAACTAGCAAAACCATAACCGACAGACCGACAGAATTTGCGATCGCTGTATGCCACTTGGTTAATAGCAAGTGCTATAAAAACTGGTTCTGTTCTCACGCTTTACACATCGTAAACTTGAGTGAGTGGCGTATAATAGAGAATGTGGAAAGAGTTTTTTATATTAATTTCCGTTCGTTTTTAATGACAAAGTCTTTTTCATAGAAACAATATTTTATATCTTTTTATGGCACTTGGTATTAACCAAGTGACATATAGCAATCGCAAATTCTGTCAGTCTGTCGGTCCCGGTTTTGCTACTTCCAGGTAAGCTAGGACGATGAAATTTGGCAGGCGTATTAGGGACCGGATCAGATTAAATTAGAAATAGTCGTTTTTCCGATTTGACAATCTGGGGGGTGTGGGGGGCCCGTTAATTCGGAAAAATTGAAGTATTTTTAACTTACGAACGGTTGATCAGATCTTAATGAAAATTGATGTTTGGAAGGATATCGTGTCTCAGAGCTGTTATTTTAAATCCCGAACGGATCTGGTGACATTGGGGGGGGGGGGGGTTGGGAGGGGGAAACCTAAAATCTTGGAAAACACTAAGACGGATCGGGATGAACTTGGTGAGAAAAATAAGCACAAGTCCTAGATACACGATTGACGTAACCGGAACAGATCTGCTCTCTTTGGGGTAGTTGGTAGCTTAGATTGGAGGGATCGGGATGAAACTTGGTGGGGAAAATAAGCAAAAGTCTTAGATACATGATTTAGATAATTGGAACGGATCATTTCTATTGAGGGGGGGGGTGTTAGTTCTGAAAAATTATAAAAAATGACGTATTTTTAACTTACGAAGGAGTGATCGGATCTTCAAGAAACTTCATATTTAGAAGGACATCGTAACTCAGATCTCTTATTTTAAATCTCAACCGGATCCAGCGTCATAGGGGGGGCAGTTGGGGGGACCGGAAATCTTAGAAAAAACTTAAAGCGGAGAGATCAGGATGAAACTGGATGGGAAGAATAAAAACCTGTCTAAGATACGTGACTGACATAACTGGACTGGATCTGCTCTCTTTGGTGAGGTTGGGGGGGGGGGTAATTTTGAAAATTGAGGTATTTGTAACTTGCGAAAGGGTGACTAGATCTTAATGGAATTTGATATTTAGAAGGATATTGTGCTTTAAAGCTCTAATTTTAAATTCCGACCAGATCCTTTGACATTGGGGGGAGTTGGAGGGGGAAACCGGAATTCTTGGAAAACGTGAAAATTGGGGCATTTTTATCTTACGAATAGGTGATCGGATCTTAATGAAATTTGATATTTAGAAGGAATTCACGTCTCAGAGCTCTTATTTCAAATCCTGACCAGATCTTTTGACATTGGGGGGAGTTGGAGGGGGGAATCTTGGAAAACACTTGGAGTGGAGGAATCGGGATGAAGCTTGGTGGATAGAATAAGCAAATGTCCTTGATACGTGATTGACGTAACCGTACTGGATTCGCTAATCTTTGGGAGAGTTGGGGGGAGTGGTTCAGTGATTTGGCGAGTTTGGTGCCTCTGGACATGCTAGGACGATGAAAATTGGTAGGCGTGTCAGGGAGCTGCACAAATAGACTTGATAAAGTCGTTTTCCCAGATTCGACCATCTGGGGGGCTAAAGGGAGAGGAAAATTAGAAAAAAATAGGTATTCATAGCTTACGAGTGGGTGATCGGATCTCAATTGTTTTTTCTATTAGACTCCATAGTTTTTGCTTTGAAGATTATTTGACTTTATTTTGGCTCACTTTTGGTTTAGTGAGGCTCTTTACTTTTCTTTAAAAACTTTGTGTTTCCCATTAAGAAATACTGTCTGTAAGTAATTAAATAAAAAACAAGTTTTTCAACTGAAAGTAAGGAGCAACAACAAACCTTAAAACGAACTGAAACTATTACGTATATGAAAGGGGTTTCCTCCTCCTCAAGACCTCACTCTTTCCGTTAAAGTTTTTTTTGTATAGAACTTTAAAGCAAAGCTTATTGTTCTTTTTAAGCATTTTAGGAATTGAAGAATGGAATCGTTCTTAAAGAATCAGGACAAAAAATCAAAACTTTAGCGTAAAGAGCAAGGTCTTGTGGAAGGGGAAACTCCTTTCATTTACACAATAATTTCTGTTCGTTTTAAGTTTTGATGTTGCTCCTCACTTTTACTTGAAAAAAACTTGTTCGTTTTATTAAATTTAAACTCTGATCTTGTTAAAATAATAATATTGGGAATTCTGGCTCTCTCTCCATGAAAAATTTTGGTACTTGTGTATTATACGCCACTCACTCAAGTTTACGATGTGTAAAACTTGAGAACAAACCAGTTTCTTCGTTAGTTTCTTCTTTACTTTAGAAACAAAAACAGGCTATATATTTGCACATTAGGAGGGAGGGGTAAAGTAAAGCGGGTCTGCATGCAAAATATGTTAAGTACAATTATTCTGCATATTATGATGCTTAACCCCCCCCTCCTTATGTGTAAATAAATATCCCAAATTATATATTTCCCATCTATTCTGTCACTTGCCTTTGTCTTGTCTCGTGCTAAGCTGAAAGAAACTAGCGAAAAATCCGCTTTGTTCACGAGTTTTACACTGGGTAAACTTGAGTGAGTGGTGTATAATACACAAGTACCAAAATTCCTTCCCCCTAAGGAAAATAGAAAAAAACTCTCAGATTTAAAATTCTCAGATTTGGGAAGCCTTGTTTTCCACGGCGGGTATTTTCTCCGGGGGGGTGTGTGTTTTCCAGGGGGTATTTTCTACGGTGTGTTTTCCAGGGGTATTTTCCACGGGGGTGGGGTTATTTTCTCTGGGAATATTTTTCGCGGGTATTTTTCGCGGGGGTATTTTCCGTTTTTTTCTGTGTGGGGGGGGGGGGGTATTTTACGCGGGGTGTAGGCTATTTTCTGGGGGGTAATCGCCGAGGGGGACATCTGGAACCCTATTCGTCCTACACGGTGCTGAAACAACTGTACTGGAGCTGGACGAACTATATCATTGGAGCTGAAACAACACCATTTGTTTAGCCTGTTTTTTTAATAGTCTATGTTTATCTGGTTACTAACCTAACCCGCCCTATCAATCGCCCCTAAAATGGAAAGTTTAAGGCTCCTAAATGATTTCTCCTCATCAAACAGTTCGTGGCAACGAACTGTAAAGGAGCGACTCGGCTCAATAGTAACCGAAATTCTAAAAAATTGAATTTTGAATAGTTGCATCAAAAGAATCACATTGTTACGTTGATTCCAAATATTTGGGTTTCATTAAGTTTAGTTTTACCAATCAAAAGTTGCGAGCCTGAGAAAATTTGCTGTATTTTAGAAAATAGGGGGAAACATCCCCTAAAGTCATAGCATTTTAACGAAAATCTCACTATCAGATTCAGTGTATCAGACAACCCTGCTATAGAAGAAGTTTCAAGCTTCTATCTACAAAATGTGGAATTTAGTATTTTTTTCTCAGAAGACAGATCATGGATGCGTGTTTATTTGTTTTTATGGCACTTGGTATTAACCAAGTGACATATAGCAATCGCAAATTCTGTCGGTCTGTCTGTCGGTCCCGGTTTTGCTACTTTAGGCACTTCCAGGTTAGCTAAGACGATGAAATTTGGCAGGCGTATCAGGGACCGGACCAGATGAAATTAGAAATAGTCGTTTTCCCGATTTGGCTATCTGGATAGGAGTGGGGGCCCGTTAATTCGGAAAAATAGAAAAATTAAAGTATTTTTAACTTACGGACGGTTGATCAGATCTTAATGAAATTTGACGTTTGGAAGGATATCATGTCTCGGAGCTGTTATTTTAAATCCCAGCCGGAACTGGTGACATTGGGGGGGGGGAAGTTTGGAGGGTGAACCTAAAATCTTGGAAAATACTTAGAGTGGAGGGATCGGGATGAAACTTGGTGGGAAAAATGAGAAAAGTCCTAGATACATGATTGCCATAACCGGGACGGATCCGATCTCTTTGGGGTCGTTGGGGGGGGGGGGGTTAATTCTGTAAAATTAGAAAAAATTAGGTATTTTTAATTTACGAACGGGTGATCGGATCTCAATGAAATTTGATATTTAGAAGGATATCGTGTCTCAGAGCTCTTATTTCAAATCCCGACCGGATCGAGTTGCGTTGGGGGGTTGGTTTGGGAGGGGGAAACCTGGAAAACACTTAGAGTGGTGGGATCGGGATGAAACTTAGTAGGAATAAAAGCACAAGTCCTAGATACATGATTGAAATAACTGGAACGGATCCGCTCTCTTTGGAGTAGTTGGGGGGGGGGGGGGTGTTAATTCTGAAAAATTAGAAAAAATGAGGTATTTTAACTTACGAACGGGTGATCGGATCTCAATGAAATTTGATATGTAGAAGGATGTCGTGTCTTAAAACTCGTATTTTAAGTCCCGACCGGATCTGTTCATATAGGGGGGAGTTTGGGGTGGGGGAACCTAAAATGGAAAACGCTTAGATTGGAGGGATCGGGATGAGACTTGATGGGAAAAATAAGCAGAAGTCTTAGATACGTGATTTACATAATTGGAATGGATCCGCTGTATTGGGGGGGGGGGGTTAATTCTGAAGAAAAAATGACGTATTTTTAACTTACGAAGGAGTGATCGGATCTTAATGAAACTTCATATTTAGAAGGACCTCTTAACTCAGATCTCTTATATTATATCTCAACCGGATCCAGCGTCATTGGGGGGCAGTGGGGGGACCGGGAAGCTTAGAAAATAGTTAAAGCGGAAAGATCTGGATGAAACTGGATGGGAGGAATAAAAACCTGTCTAAGATACGTGACTGATATAACCGGACCGGATCTGCTCTCTTTGGTGGAATTGGGGAGGGGGGGTAATTTTGAAAATTGAGGTATTTGTAACTTACGAAAGAGTGACCAGATCTCAATCAAATTTTTTATTTAGAAGGATCTTGTGCTTTATAGCTCTAATTTTAAATTCCGACCAGATCTTTTGACCTTGTTTTGAGCTGGAGGGGGAAATCTTGGAAAACACTTGGAGTGGAGGAATCGGGATGAAGCTTAGTGGATAGAATAAGCAAACGTCCTTGATATGTGATTGGCGTAACCGTACTGGCTTCGTTCTCTTTGGGGGAGTTGGGGGAAGGGGTTCAGTGATTTGGCGAGTTTGGTGCTTCTGGACGTGCTAGGACGATGAAAATTGGTAGGCGTGTCAGGGACCTGCGCATATTGACTTGATAAAGTCCCAGATTCGACCATCTGGGGGGCTAAAGGGAGAGGAAAAATTAGAAAACATTAGGTATTTATAACTTACGAGTGGATGATCGGATCCTTATTGAATTTGGATATTTAGAAGGACATCGTGACTCAGAGCTCTTATTTTAAATCCCGACCGGCATTAAGCCTCTGATTTTCCTTTTAATTCAATCTATTGATTCTTAGAATTTTGTTAGAGCTCATACCATATGAGCTCTTGGCTCTTAGCTCTTCTTGCCTCGTCACAAGTGCCATATGAGCTCTTAGCTCTTGTTTTGTTGTTTTTTTCTTTTCCTCAGGGGTGATCGTATCGACCCAGGGGTCGTAGAATGTCTAAAAAGGGCTAATTCTAGCGAAAATTAAAAGTTCTAGTGCCCTTTTTAAGTGACCAAAAAATTAGAGGGCATGGATTTCCATGGATTAGATTATCCATTTATGGATAATCTAATAATGGATCATGGAAATTAGATTTCCATGGAGGAATTAATCATGAGGGAAGAACATTTTCATTAAGGGGCTGCAGGATTTATTAAAAAAAAAACAATGAGAAAAAAAATTCAGGTGGAAGTAAGGAGCAGCATTAGAGCCTAAAACGAACAGATTTAATTATTACGTATATAAGGGGGTTCGTCTCCTATACAATACATCACTCTTTACGTTAAAGTATTTTTAGTTATTTCAACTATTTATTCTACGGCCTTTGTGATTCAGGGGTCATTCTTAAAGAATTGGGACCAAATTGAAGTTTTAATGTAAAGAGCGTGGTATTGACGAGGGGGAAAACCCTCTCATGTACTATGAGAAAGCCATTTAGCCAAAAAAAAAATTAGTATGCAAATTTCCTTTTAATTATTCATATGCGGTGAGCCAAAATCAAAACATGTATTAACTAAAAAACATTCAGAAATTAAACAAAACAAGTTTCTTAACTCCAAGTAAGGAGTGACATTAAAGCTTAAAACAAACAGAAATTATTTCGTATATTAAAGTGGTTGTCCCCTCCTCAACGTCTCGCTCTTTAGGCTAAAGTTTTTATTGCTTTAAAAAAAAGAGTTGTGAGAAAGAGTCAAACCTGAGCATAAAGAGCGAGGCGTTGAAGAGGGGACAACCCCTTTCATATACAGAATAAGTTCATATACGGAATAATTTCTGTTCGTTTTAAGTTTTAATGTCGCTCCTTGCTTGCAGTTAAAAAACTTGTTTGGTTTTATTTAATTGTGTACAACAACGCTCATAAAATTATTCCCTGTTTTTAGCTTCAAAATCTTATCAATTTTTTTTTACTTTTCTTCTGGTTTTGGCATGGTTCATTTGTTTAGTTACCATAAGGCAGAGACAAAATGTATGTAACGCGGACGTCCAATTGAAATAATTTTTTGGTACCACTTAATATGATGCTTGTGCTCGTCTATCCTCAGTTTTTCAGGCTTCTAGCACGCAGTAACGTCATCATGTAACGAAAAATCACTCGGAAACCCTAACCCTTTGTTTAACATTGGAAGATAGGGCATTTACACATCCATTTCATATACCTCTTTCTTTGCAATGAGATACGTTCTCCGTCGTGTCTTAGTAACCAGGTAGATTCATCACTTCATCATTCGACCTGCGACCATCCTCAGCAATCCGCTCTGTAGCTCATTCTTGGTTGTCTTTATTTCTTCCTTCAAAGCCAAATCTACTCTTTTGACTTTAGTTCAGTCCTGCATGATTCATGTTCTAAACGACCTTTATGAAACACGATTATTGTCATTTACTTTTGATACTTTTGATGAACTGTGAGCCGAATCAATTTAATGACTCGCATTTTTGCCCAGTTGACCGTGCAATTATTTTCTTTCTTTTCTTTCTTTAAAATTTTCGGTTATCTTTTCACTTTCTTCCTGTTTCCGCATGATATATTTCCAATGCAACTATGATACGTATATTCCCTGTTCTTGCTGAACTGAGAAGGATTGTTCTAGAGTATTTGTAATTAATAATTACTTAATAATATTCCACTAGTCTTGGTAATTAGGTATTTAGCCAATCAAGCTGAAAGTGTTATTCAGGCATAGCATTGTTTCTAAAATTCTTATGCGCCCCTCAGAATATTTAAATTCTGTTATTAAAAATTTATGTGTATTCACCTAAATGAAGCTTAACTGACCATTAACTTGGTATCTTTTTTCGGGTCATCCTTTAGTCGTATTTTATATCCATAAAAAATATTGTCTGAATGCCACACGTTTTGTGCAATGTATGACGTCATTACTGTAGTCTCATGTAAATGGGCACCTGCTCTAAATGGAGAAATCTGGGGAAGATAAGCAGGAAGGGTGTACGAAAGCACAGGATGGCTGGCTCCCATCCACCCATTGTAGTTTCTGGCTGAAGGGCCACGAAACGATGATCAGCCCCGCCGGTTTGGACCTCAAGGGTCTAGTGCCGCCATGCTTACGTACTTACTTAATAGTATCATTATCTTTTTTGCTCTTTAAAAGCATGTGCACTGTGACTCCACTCACATGAAAAATGTCGTTTTTTTCACAATTAAGGCTCTCAAGCAGTGGCTCTCAAACTTGGCTCTCAAGCACTGGCCCCCACCAGTGGGGCTTGGGCCCCTAGTTTTTAATCACTGGTCTATGGCTAACCAATTTTAGCATAAGCTACATCAAATCCTTGCATTAAAAATGATAAACTCTTGTTAAAGTTACAAGAACCAACGTCAGTAGTAATAACTAAACCAATGATTCCTTCGACGTGCTTAAAAGCCAATCTGTGTTTGACAATTTATGCAAACCTACAAGCGTTAGTTTTGTAAATCAGGCAGTCTCCACTGTACCCTTTTCTGAATATTGTGGAAAAATCAACGTCTTTGGTTGTTTTTTCTGCCAATCTGCCAACTTTGAAAAGAAAGACGAGTCTCCATTTATGTGTATTTTCTGGTTTTTTTTTTCTATGTGAGGATGAAAATTGTTTATATAACCAAAACATTCGGATTTCAAACTTGTTTTCGTAATCTTGCAAGGAAAAAGTACGCATGTTATGGAATTAAGTTTGTCCACATTTTTACTTGACTTCGAAATAAGGGTAAAATAATTCTGTAACGCAATCCAATTTATCATTTACGTTTTATCCCTCTCCTATTTTGTGTTGGCACAGTGGTCTGAGCGTAAAAATGAGTGCACAAACAGTGCGTTTTAAAACAGTGTTTTATAAATGTAATTCTGAAAATTAAATTTATTTCTTTGTGATAGAGCATGGCAAATAATTTTTTTTTGCTATTTAGACTCGTCTCACCGTCTTATTATGCATGTCCCTTATCTCCGTTATAGGAAATATAATTTTTTTAAGACTTGCTAATACTAAACTGTTTCAGTTTTATCTGATGATTAAGCTCAAACAGTTTCTAATCTATATTACATGATAATCCCTAGTATGGAGAAATGGTGATTACACATGTTTCTTTTCTTTTTAGAAGAGAATCCCATTTCGATAAGAAGAAGAACGATCAATTTAGGGTAAAGACTGTTAAATTGAAATCCTCATTTTAATACCTGAGTAGTTCCTGGAATGTTTTTTTTTTTTAATTTTCCGAATGACCAGAAATTTTGAAACGACAATTTCATATTGGGTGTTCAAAAAAGGAAAGTTACTAGTCGGAACAAATCTTTTCTTGAAATTTCATGAGAGCATTCCTGCTAATTGAGCTAATGGATGGACAATCCTAGAGCACTCCATAGAATGTTGGATTTGTAAGTTCCCGAAAAATGAAGATTATACAAAACTAAGAAAAATGTTCTGCCGTGGGTTACTACAAATTTTTATGGCACTTGGTATTAACCAAGTGACATATAGCAATCGCCAATTCTGTCGGTCTGTCTGTCTGTCGGTCTGTCTGTCGGTCCCGGTTTTGCTACTTTAGGCACTTCCAGGTAAGCTAAGACGATGAAATTTGGCAAGCGTATCAGGGACCGGACCAGATTAAATTAGAAATAGTCGTTTTCCCGATTTGACCATCTGGGGGGAGGGAGTGGGGGGCCGGTTAATTCGCAAAAAATAGAAAAAATGAAGTATTTTTAACTTATGAGCGGGTGATTGGATCTTAATGAAATTTTATGTTTGGAATGATATTGTGTCTCAGAGCTCTTATCTTAAATTCCGACCAGATCTGATGACATTGGGGGGCGTTGGAGGGGGGAAACCTAAAGTCCTGGTTTTGCTACTTTAGGCACTTCCAGGTAAGCTAGGACGATGAAATTTGGCAAGTGTATCAGGGACCGGACCAGATTAAATTAGAAATGGTCGTTTTCCCGATTTGACCATCTGGGGGCGGGGGATTGGGGGGCCGGTTAATTCGGAAAAAATAGAAAAAATGAAGTATTTTTAACTTATGAGCGGGTGATTGGATCTTAATGAAATTTGATGTTTGGAATGATATTGTGTCTCAGAGCTCTTATTTTAAATCCCGACCGGATCTGATGACATTGGGGGGAGTTGGAGCGGGGAAACCTAAAATCTTGGAAAACACGTGGAGGGATCGGGATGAAACTTGATGGGAAAAATAAGCGCAAGTCTGAGATACATGATTGACATAATCGGAACTGATTCGCTCTCTTTGGGGTGTTTGGGGGGGGGGTATCGTTCCCCCCCCAAACACGAATGGAATCGTTCTTAAAGAATCTTAAAGAATCCAAACAAGAATGGAATCGTTATTAAAGAATCAGGACAAAAAATCAAAACTTTAGCGTAAAGAGCAAGGTCTTGTGGAAGGGGAAACTCCTTTCATATACACAATAATTTCTGTTCGTTTTAAGTTTTGATGTTGCTCCTTACTTTTACTTGAAAAAACTTGTTCGTTTTATTAAATTTAAACTCTGATCTTGTTAAAATAATAATATTGGGAAATCTGGCTCTCTCTCTCCATGAAAAATTTTGGTACTTGTGTATTATACGCCACAACAGTTCGTGGCAACGAACTGTAAAGGAGCGACTCGGCTCAATAGTAACCGAAATTCTAAAAAATTGAATTTTGAATAGTTGCATCAAAAGAATCACATTGTTACGTTGATTCCAAATATTTGGGTTTCATCAAGTTTAGTTTTACCAATCAGAAGTTGCGAGCCTGAGAAAATTTGCTGTATTTTAGAAAATAGGGGGAAACATCCCCTAAAGTCATAGCATTTTAACGAAAATCTCACTATCAGATTCAGTGTATCAGACAACCCTGCTATAGAAGAAGTTTCAAGCTTCTATCTACAAAATGTGGAATTTTGTATTTTTTCTCAGAAGACAGATCATGGATGCGTGTTTATTTGTTTTTATGGCACTTGGTATTAACCAAGTGACATATAGCAATGGCAAATTCTGTCGGTCTGTCTGTCGGTCCCGGTTTTGCTACTTTAGGCACTTCCAGGTTAGCTAAGACGATGAAATTTGGCAGGCGTATCAGGGACGGGACCAGATGAAATTAGATATAGTCGTTTTCCCGATTTGGCCATCTGGATAGGAGTGGGGGCCCGTTAATTCGGAAAAATAGAAAAATTAAAGTATTTTTAACTTACGGACGGTTGATCAGATCTTAATGAAATTTGACGTTTGGAAGGATATTATGTCTCGGAGTTGTTATTTTAAATCCCAGCCGGAACTGGTGACATTGGGGGGGGGGAAGTTTGGAGGGTGAACCTAAAATCTTGGAAAACACTTAGAGTGGAGGGATCGGGATGAAAATTGGTGGGAAAAATGAGAAAAGTCCTAGATACATGATTGCCATAACCGGGACGGATCCGATCTCTTTGGGGTCGTTGGGGGGGGGGTAATTCTGTAAAATTGGAAAAAATTAGGTATTTTTAACTTACGAACGGGTGATCGGATCTCAATGAAATTTGATATTTAGAAGGATATCGTGTCTCAGAGCTCTTATTTCAAATCCCGACCGGATCGAGTTGCGTTGGGGGGTTGGTTTGGGAGGGGGAAACCTGGAAAACACTTAGAGTGGAGGGATCGGGATGAAACTTAGTAGGAATAAAAGCACAAGTCCTAGATACATGAAGATACATGATTGAAATAACTGGAACGGATCCGCTCTCTTTGGAGTAGTTGGGGGGGGGGGTTAATTCTAAAAAATTAGAAAAAATGAGGTATTTTAACTTACGAACGGGTGATCGGATCTCAATGAAATTTGATATTAGAAGGATGTCGTGTCTCAAAACTCGTATTTTAAGTCCCGACCGGATTTGGTGATATAGGGGGGAGTTTGGGGTGGGGGAACCTAAAATGGAAAACGCTTAGATTGGAGGGATCGGGATGAGACTTGATGGGAAAAATAAGCAGAAGTCTTAGATACGTGATTTACATAATTGGAATGGATCCGCTGTATTGGGGGGGGTTAATTCTGAAGAAAAAATGACGTATTTTTAACTTACGAAGGAGTGATCGGATCTTAATGAAACTTCATATTTAGAAGGACCTCTTAACTCAGATCTCTTATATTATATCTCAACCGGATCCAGCGTCATTGGGGGGCAGTGGGGGGACCGGGAAGCTTAGAAAATAGTTAAAGCGGAAAGATCTGGATGAAACTGGATGGGAGGAATAAAAACCTGTCTAAGATACGTGACTGATATAACCGGACCGGATCTGCTCTCTTTGGTGGAGTTGGGGGGGGAGGGTAATTTTGAAAATTGAGGTATTTGTAACTTACGAAAGAGTGACCAGATCTTAATCAAATTTTTTATTTAGAAGGATCTTGTGCTTTATAGCTCTGATTTTAAATTCCGACCAGATCTTTTGACCTTGGGTTGAGCTGGAGGGGGAAATCTTGGAAAACACTTGGTGTGGAGGAATCGGGATGAAGCTTAGTGGATAGAATAAGCAAACGTCCTTGATATGTGATTGGCGTAACCGTACTGGCTTCGTTCTCTTTGGGGGAGTTGGGGGAAGGGGTTCAGTGATTTGGCGAGTTTGGTGCTTCTGGACGTGCTAGGACGATGAAAATTGGTAGGCGTGTCAGGGAGCTGCGCATATTGACTTGATAAAGTCACAGATTCGACCATCTGGGGGGCTAAAGGGAGAGGAAAAATTAGAAAACATTAGGTATTTATAACTTACGAGTGGATGATCGGATCCTAATGAATTTGGATATTTAGAAGGACATCGTGACTCAGAGCTCTTATTTTAAATCCCGACCGGCATTAAGCCTCTGATTTTCCTTTTAATTCAATCTATTGATTCTTAGAATTTTTTAGAGCTCATACCATATGAGCTCTTGGCTCTTAGCTCTTCTTGCCTCGTCACAAGTGCCATATGAGCTCTTAGCTCTTGTTTTGTTGTTTTTTTCTTTTCCTCAGGGGTGATCGTATCGACCCAGGGGTCGTAGAATGTCTAAAAAGGGTTAATTCTAGCGAAAATTAAAACTTCTAGTGCCCTTTTTAAG
The DNA here is from genome assembly GCF_032884065.1 of Artemia franciscana. NCBI lineage: Eukaryota > Metazoa > Arthropoda > Branchiopoda > Anostraca > Artemiidae > Artemia > Artemia franciscana. The sequence goes on from NC_088867.1 coordinate 37,072,843, forward strand.
TGACCAAAAAATTAGAGGGCATGGATTTCCATGGATTAGATTATCCATTTATGGATAATCTAATAATGGATCATGGAAATTAGATTTCCATGGACGAATTAATCATGAGGGAAGAACATTTTCATTAAGGGGCTGCAGGATTTATTAAAAAAAAAAACAATGAGAAAAAAAAATTCAGGTGGAAGTAAGGAGCAGCATTAGAACCTAAAACGAACAGATTTAATTATTACGTATATAAGGGGGTTCGTCTCCTATACAATACATCACTCTTTACGTTAAAGTATTTTTAGTTATTTCAACTATTTATTCTACGGCCTTTGTGATTCAGGGGTCATTCTTAAAGAATTGGGACCAAATTGAAGTTTTAATGTAAAGAGCGTGGTATTGACGAGGGGGAAAACCCTCTCATGTACTATGAGAAAGCCATTTAGCCAAAAAAAAAAATTAGTATGCAAATTTCCTTTTAATTATTCATATGCGGTGAGCCAAAATCAAAACATGTATTAACTAAAAAACATTCAGAAATTAAATAAAACAAGTTTCTTAACTCTAAGTAAGTAGTGACATTAAAGCTTAAAACAAACAGAAATTATTTCGTATATTAAAGTGGTTGTCCCCTCCTCAACGTCTCGCTCTTTAGGCTAAAGTTTTTATTGCTTTAAAAAAAAGAGTTGTGAGAAAGAGTCAAACCTGAGCATAAAGAGCGAGGCGTTGAAGAGGGGACAACCCCTTTCATATACAGAATAAGTTCATATATGGAATAATTTCTGTTCGTTTTAAGTTTTAATGTCGCTCCTTGCTTGCAGTTAAAAAACTTGTTTGGTTTTATTTAATTGTGTACAACAACGCTCACAAAATTATTCCCTGTTTTTAGCTTCAAAATCTTATCAATTTTTTTTACTTTTCTTCTGGTTTTGGCATGGTTCATTTGTTTAGTTACCATAAGGCAGAGACAAAATGTATGTAACGCGGACGTCCAATTGAAATAATTTTTTGGTACCATTTAATATGATGCTTGTGCTCGTCTATCCTCAGTTTTTCAGGCTTCTAGCACGCAGTAACGTCATCATATAACGAAAAGTCACTCGGAAACCCGAACCCTTTGTTTAACATTGGAAGATAGGGCATTTACACATCCATTTCATATACCTCTTTCTTTGTAATGAGATACGTTCTCCGTCGTGTCTTAGCAACCTGGTAGATTCATCACTTCATCATTCGACCTGCGACCATCCTCAGCAATCCGCTCTGTAGCTTATTCTTGGTTGTCTTTATTTCTTCCTTCAAAGCCAAATCTACTCTTTTGACTTTAGTTCAGTCCTGCATGATTCATGTTCTAAACGACCTTTATGAAACACGATTATTGTCACTTTTGATACTTTTGATGAACTGTGAGCCGAATCAATTTAATGACTCGCATTTTTGCCCAGTTGACCGTGCAATTATTTTCTTTCTTTTCTTTCTTTAAAATTTTCGGTTATCTTTTCACTTTCTTCCTGTTTCCGCATGATATATTTCCAATGCAACTATGATACGTATATTCCCTGTTCTTGCTGAACTGAGAAGGATTGTTCTAGAGTATTTGTAATTAATAATTACTTAATAATATTCCACTAGTCTTGGTAATTAGGTATTTAGCCAATCAAGCTGAAAGTGTTATTCAGGCATAGCATTGTTTCTAAAATTCTTATGCGCCCCTCAGGATATGTAAATTCTGTTATTAAAAATTTATGTGTATTCACCTAAATGAAGCTTAACTGACCATTAACTTGGTATCTTTTTTCGGGTCATCCTTTAGTCGTATTTTATATCCATAAAAAATATTGTCTGAATGCCACACGTTTTGTGCAATGTATGACGTCATTACTGTAGTCTCATGTAAATGGTCACCTGCTCTAAATGGAGAAATTTGGGGAAGATAAGCAGGAAGGGTGTGCGAAAGCACAGGATGGCTGGCTCCCATCCGCCCATTGTACTTTCTGGCTGAAGGGCCACGAAACGATGATCAGCCCCGCCGGTTTGGACCTCAAGGGTCTAGTGCCACCATGCTTACGTACTTACTTAATAGTATCATTATCTTTTTTGCTCTTTAAAAGCATGTGCACTGTGACTCCACTCACATGAAAAATGTCGTTTTTTTCACAATTAAGGCTCTCAAGCAGTGGCTCTCAAACTTGGCTCTCAAGCACTGGCCCCCACCAGTGGGGCTTGGGCCCCTAGTTTTTAATCACTGGTTGGCTAACCAATTTTAGCATAAGCTACATCAAATCCTTGCATTAAAAATGATAAACTCTTGTTAAAGTTACAAGAACCAACGTCAGTAGTAATAATTAAACCAATGATTCCTTCGACGTGGTTAAAAGCCAATCTGTGTTTGGCAATTTATGCAAACCTACAAGCGTTAGTTTTGTAAATCAGGCAGTCTCCACTGTACCCTTTTCTGAATATTGTGGAAAAATCAACGTCTTTGGTTGTTTTTTTCTGCCAATCTGCCAACTTTGAAAAGAAAGAAGAGTCTCCATTTATGTGTATTTTCTGGTTTTTTTTTCTATGTGAGGATGAAAATTTTTTATATAACCAAAACATTCGGATTTCAAACTTGTTTTCGTAATCTTACAAGGAAAAAGTACGCATGTTATGGAATTAAGTTTGTCCACATTTTTACTTGACTTCGAAATAAGGGTAAAATTAGACCTACGTTGCCTGGGCAACGTGAAGTGTTGCGGCAACCTTTGTTCGGCTTTGCCGATTAAAGTGTTGCGAGAGCAACACTTTGGTTTTGTTTCTTCGCTATCGGTTAAATGCTGAAGTTGTCAAAACTATCAAAGCTTTCAAAACGGCATATTCAAAGAAGAACACAATCAGTAATCACATGATCAAATTCTTCAGCGTTGAAAAAACAACAGCAAAAGAATATCGGAAAAAGGGACTAAATTGAGTTTGCAGCCAGTTGAACTTTATCCTTTTCAATCGTAGACATCGTGACGGATGGAAACTTGGAACATTATCTTATATAATCTAGTTGGTATTATAAAGCTATCCGTAACTTTTCAGGATCAAATACCATAGATGTGCACCAATTTGCACAAATTTGTAGCCCCTCATGAACCTCCTCTAGCAACCCATTCTTGCTTACAAGTCCCTCTTCCGTGAGAGACAAAGAATAACACAATCAGTAATCAGATGATCAAAGGCTATTCCTCAGGGTTGAAAAAAAAAAAGAATATTGGAAGAAGGGACTAAATTGACTTTGCAGTCAGTTGAACTTTATCCTTTGCACACCATAGGCTCTGGCTCGAGGACAAGCAAAAACCATCCTTTTTGGCCCCAGGCAAGAGTCGTACGGAGCTTTCCAACAGCCGATTATTACTTACTAGGCCCCTAAATGTCACTTTGCAGCCGGTTGAACTTTATCCTTTTCAATCGTAGACATCGTGACGGATGGAAACTTGGAACATTATCTTATGTAATCTAGTTGGTATTATAAAGCTATCTGTAACTTTTCAGGATCAAAATACCATCAGGGACCCATAAATTTCCTGTAATGACTCGCCATCCAGGATCACTTATTATTGGATGGCGAGTCATTACAGGAAATTTATGGGTCCCTGATTCCATAGATGTGTACCAATTTGCACAAATTTGTAGCCCCTCGTGAGCCTCCTCTAGCAACCGATTCTTACTTACAAGTCCCTCTCCCGGGATATACATCCAAGTTCACCGGAAACAAATAATGGGTACACCAACTAGCAAAAGTTCCAAACCCCTTGTCGCTGAAGTCATTGTAGCCTAACAGCCGATTATTACTTACAACTCCCCTACATGTCTTACAATCGGGAACCAAGTTGTTCTTACCATCAATTACACCAGAAACAGATAATAGGTACACCAATCAGCAAAAGTTGCAAACCCCTCATTGCCAAAGATGATTATAAGCTAATAATCGACTGTTGCTTGGAAGTCCCCTACATATCTCACAATTGGTATCGGCCTATTTTTGGTTCAAGTGTGTACCTTACCACTGAAGTTGTCAACCCCTTGAAACTTTCAAACTGGTGTATGTCATGAAGGAATTTTTGTAACAAAAAATGGATGACATATACTTTGATCAGCTCATCAAGGTCTATCGATTGTCATTGAAAAAAAAAATTCTATCTGTCTTAGTTCAAAAGTTTAATTTTTTTGCCGGAGGCCAACTTTCTAACACCACCACTTAGAAAGGAGCAAAGGATAAGCTCTAATTTCTTTAGCAATGAGAGAACTTTTAAAGTTTAAGAGGTATATCTGATACCATTTCTCTATTGCAATCCCAAGTAGAAAAAAAAGAATGGTAAAGTCAGCTGAAATCACGAACAGAAATGGCTAGAAACAATAGATGGCAGCACTTTCGGACCCGTGGGAAAATCGCACTTTTTTGTTTCTGTAAATTTTTCTATTTATCACTCAAAGAAGATATATTGGCTGTGGGGCCGGGGAACTACCGTATATATTTAACACTTATAGATTTTAGTCCATCTTCAATTTGAAACTGGTGCCTGCCTGCTTGCCTGCTAGAACGGAGCTTTCCACTCGAAAGCAGAAACATGGTTTGATGAAACGAAAGCTTGGCTGCACAACTTCAGATACTCCTCTCTGACATAGGCTATATAACTCCACTTCACTTCGCACACCATAGGCTCTGGCTCGAGGACAAGCAAAAACCATCCTTTTTGGCCCCAGGCAAGAGTTCTATGGAGCTTTCCAAAATGTAATGTCATATTCATCAATCCGGCCTGAGGTCCACACTTTCCGTAAAAACCGCACAGGTTAGACCCTTACCAGTTTCCAGGAATAAGCTGAGATCGGCGGCATAGGAAAAAAAAAAAAAAAAACAAAAAAAACCGGGACAAAACCAAAGTGTTGCTCTCGCAACACAATAATTCTGTAACGCAATCCAATTTATCATTTACGTTTTATCCCTCTCCTATTTTGTGTTGGCACAATGGTCTGAGCGTAAAAATGAGTGCACAAACAGTGCATTTTAAAACAGTGTTTTATAAATGTAATTCTGAAAATTAAATTTATTTCTTTGTGATAGAGCATGGCAAATAATTTTTTTTTGCTATTTAGACTCGTCTCACCGTCTTATTATGCATGTCCCTTATCTCCGTTATAGGAAATATAATTTTTTTAAGACTTGCTAATACTAAACTCTTTCAGTTTTATCTGATGATTAAGCTCAAACAGTTTCTAATCTATATTCCATGATAATCCCTAGTATGGAGAAATTGTGATTCCACACGTTTCTTTTCTTTTTAGAAGAGAATCCCATTTCGATAAGAAGAAGAACGATCAATTTAGGGTAAAGACTGTTAAATTGAAATCCTCATTTTAATACCTGAGTAGTTCCTGGAATGTTTTTTTTTTTTTTAATTTTCCGAATGACCAGAAATTTTGAAACGACAATTTCATATTGGGTGTTCAAAAAAGGAAAGTTACTAGTCGGAACAAATCTTTTCTTGAAATTTCATGAGAGCATTCCTGCTAATTGAGCTATTGGATGGACAACCCTAGAGCACTCCATAGAATATTGGATTTGTAAGTTCCCGAAAAATGAGGATTATACAAAACTAAGAAAAATGTTGCTGCCGTGGGTTACTACAAATTTTTATGGCACTTGGTATTAACCAAGTGACATATAGCAATCGCCAATTCTGTCGGTCTGTCTGTCTTTCGGTCTGTCTGTCGGTCCCGGTTTTGCTACTTTAGGCACTTCCAGGTAAGCTAAGACGATGAAATTTGGCAAGCGTATCAGGGACCGGACCAGATTAAATTAGAAATAGTCGTTTTCCCGATTTGACCATCTGGGGGGGGGGGGGAGTGGGGGGCCGGTTAATTCGGAAAAAATAGAAAAAATGAAGTATTTTTAACTTATTAGCGGGTGATTGGATCTTAATGAAATTTGATGTTTGGAATGATATTGTGTCTCAGAGCTCTTATTTTAAATCCCGACCGGATCTGATGACATTGGGGGGAGTTGGAGGGGGGAAACCTAAAATCTTGGAAAACACTTAGAGTGGAGGGATCGGGATGAAACTTGATGGGAAAAATAAGCGCAAGTCCCAGATACATGATTGACATAACCGGAACGGATTCGCTCTCTTTGGGGTGTTTGGGGGGGGGGAGTAATTCTTAAAAATCAGAAAAAATGAGGTATTTTCAACTTACGAAAGGGTGATCGGATCTCAATGAAATTTGATGTTCAGAAGGATATCGTGTCTTAGAGCTCTTATTTTAAATCCCGACCGGATCTGGTGACGGGGGTGGGGAGTTGGGAGGGGGAAACCTAAAACTTGGAAAACACTTAGAGTGGAGGGATCGGGATGAAACATGGAGGGAAAAATAAACACAAGTCCTAGATAGATGATTGACATAAACGGAACGGATCCGCTCTCTTTGGGGTAGTTGGGGGGGGGGGGGTTATTTCTGAAAAATTAGAAAAATGAGGTATTTTTAACTTACGAACGGGTGATCGGATCTCAATGAAATTTGATATTTAGAAGGATATCGTGGCTCAGAGCTCTTATTTTAAACCCGACCGGATCTGGTGACATTAGGGGGGAGTTGGGAGGGGGAAACCTAAAACTTGGAAAACACTTAGAGTGGAGGGATCGGGATGAAACTTCGTGAAAAAAAACACGAGTCCTAGATACATGATTGACATAATCAGAACGGATCCGCTCTCTTTGGGGTAGTTGGGGGGGGGGTTAATTCCGAAAAATTATAAAAAAAGAGGTATTTTTAACTTACGAACGGGTGATTGGATCTCCATGAAATTTGAAAATTTAGAAGGATGTCGTGTCTCAAAGCTCTTATTTTAAATCCTGACCGGATCTGGTGACATTGGGGGAAGTTTGGGGTGGGGAAACCTAAAATGATGGAAAACGCTTAGATTGGAGGGATTGGGATGAAACTTGGTTGGAAAAATAAGCAAAAGTCTTGCATACGTGATTTACATAATTGGAACGGATCCGCTCAATTGGGGGGGGGATAATTCTGAAAAATAAGAAAAAATGACGTATTTTTAACTTACGAAGGAGTGATCGGATCTTCATAAAACTTCATATTTAGAAGGACCTCGTAACTCAGATATCTTATTTTAAATCTCAACCGGATCAAGCGTAATTGGGGGGGGGCAGTTGGGGGGGACCGGAAATCTTAGAAAATACTTAAAGCGGTGAGATCAGGATGAAACTGGATGGGGAGAATAGAAACCTGTCTAGGATACGTGACTGACATAACTGGACCGGATCTGCTCTCTTTGGTGGAATTGGGGGGGGGGGGTTAATTTTGAAAATTGAGGTATTTGTAACTTACGAAAGGGTGACCAGATCTTAATGAAATTTGATATTTAGCAGGATCTTGTGCTTTAAAGTTCTAATTTTAAATTCCGACCAGATCCTGTGACATTCGGGGGAGTTGGAGGGGGAAACCGGAATTCTTGGGGGGTATTTTTGTCTTACGAATAGATGATCGGATCGTAATGAAATTTGATTTTTAGAAGGAATTCATGTCTCAGAGCTCTTATTTCAAATCCCGACCAGATCTTTTGACATTGGGGGGAGTTGGAGGGGGAAATCTTGGAAAAATACTTGGAGTGGAGGAATCGGGATGAAGCTTGGTGGATAGAATAAACAAATGTCCTTGATACGTGATTGACAGAATCGTACTGGATTCGCTCTCTTTGGGGGAGCTGGGGGAGGGGTTCAGTGATTTGGCGAGTTCGGTGCTTCTTGACGTGCTAGGGCGATGGAAATTGGTAGGCGTGTCAGGGAGCTGCACAATTTGACTTGATAAAGTCGTTTTCCTAGATTCGACCATCTGGGGGGCAAAAGGGAGAGGAAAAATTAGAAAAAATGAGGTATTTATAACTTACGAGTGGGTGATCGGATCTTAATGAATTTTGATATTTAGAAGGACTTTGTGACTCAGAGCTCTTATTTTAAATCTTGACCGGCATTAAGCCTCTTATTTTCCTTTTTAAGTCAATCTATTGATTCATAGAATTTTGTTAAAGCTCATACCATATGATCTCTTGGTTCTTAGCTCTTCTCGCCTCGTCACAAGTGCCATATGAGCTCTTAGTTCTTGTTTTTTTTTTATAGAAACCAATTTTAATCAAAGCCTTCATATTCTTCACAACAGATTGGAACACTTCTTCACACGGATATAAAAAAAAATGTTGAAATTTTTCAGGCTAGCTTTCGAGATTCGGAACGGTAGTCTTAACAAAGTTTTAGATTCTTAAATTTTGTGGATATTACCGTTACCAGTCACTAGTTTAAGCTTAAATACTCCTGTGACAGAAGAGTCTTGTTCCCTTCTTAATTTTCCTCGGATTATTATGGAGACACTTTAGCATAATCACATCACCAGAATCAAATTCTGGGCCTTGCGGTGGGCTGCTACATCTGACACTGAACTTTGGGCTCTGCATTGCCAAGCAGAGATCGGTCCCTTGCATCACCATTGAACCAAAATTATCACTTAGTGGTTTTGCTCCAAGGACCTTTGGATTCAGAGCTAGCACACTTCATTTAGGCCAATGTGCTCTTTAACTTCTTGTTCTTATTGTTGTAAGTTTTTTCTTTACAGCCTTTTATGTTAACTAATTCTTAAGATTAATATCTCTCATGGTAGCAAGAATAGAAAAGTAGTATCATGATAGCAAGCGTAATAGGGCTAAAGACCCAAATTGAAAACCATAGCGAGGGAGGAAAGGGACAAAAATTGCAATTCTTTTTAGTTCTTGCTTTTTCCTTTTCATCTCCTTTTTTTCGAATCCAAAGTCACAGATATCATCGTAATACTTTAAGTTTGGACGCGTTTTCTCATATCAATCAGACATCAACTTAAATGACATATCTGACATCACAGGTATGATACCCAAAACGTTATTAGTGACTGATTTTACGATTTCAGCAAATGTTTAAGATTCTATTTGGACAATAACAGCTCTCGAGGCCATAGTATAGAAATATGCAAGTTCACTTGGGAAACTAAAATTTTGTGAATCATGGAAGAAATCTGTAAACTGGAAATTATGATTATAGGCAATTTTGTTGCAGGGACACTATTGGATTTTTTTCTTTTTTTCCTCTAATGCCACCAATTTTTTTTTATGTGTAGCTAGGACAAAACTGAGGAATTATTACTAGGGATCAGAATGGATTATTTTTGCTTGTTTTCGAGCCAGGACCTTCAATGAGTGATTGGAAGTGAACATTTATATTTTAAGTCGAAGGGGACTATCTGAAGCTATTCTGTCAAGCTTCTGTTTCTTTGAGCCATTTTTTTATTTTATCGCAAAATTTTTGCCAAAATAGATACCCAATTTTTTTTTACGAGATCCGAAAAAAGAGCATTTTTCGACAGATTTAAAAGGGCTGTCTTCTATTGTCACTTGTTATTTCTGCTCGCGACTTCGGTTGAGTTTTACGTTTCATTTTTAAACCTTGGACTGATTCGGGGAATGATATCACATCTTGCACTTCAAATTGAAAGTTATCTAATCGGTAAAGAAATATGAGCCCATTCTTAGCTCCTTTTTTAGAATATATATTAGAAGGCTGAATATTGAGCTAATCAGATTCTTAATGGGCTAATCAGATTATATGGCAGTGGTTTTTTCGCACAATAATTTCGTCGTGAAATGTACCATTTTAAGAATTTCGATTGGCTGGTAATTTAATTTTTGAGCTCCAAATTGGAAATAAAAGAACTGGATAATGACTCTGTTTAAAAACAGTCTCGGTTTTGATTCAGTGCAGAAAAAAACTAGGTCCTAAATTGGAGCAAAAATGACCCCCCGACTTGGCGTAAAACAAAATAGGTTCATAATGTACCTAGTCCTCTCCCTCTCAATTTTTGACAACAAATTTGGTTAGATACCACTTTGTTTCAATTGAAATCATCCAAGCATTTTCTTTTTGTGTCTCCTGAGAAATAATGTAGGCTATTGAACCTTCCGATACGCCCCCACCTCTGCTGAATTTTTAGTAGAAAGATAGGCAAAGGAGAACGTTGCAGCTCTTTTGAATGGAAATCTTGCCAGAATTCTCAACCTGAACGATTGCAAGACCAGATTGGGCCCCTAATCCTCCACCCATTTCCATAAGTTTTTAACAGATAGTCATATGATATCTTGTTTTAACTATTTCAACATTTGTGGAGGAGGAAGAAGGTCGACCGCAATATCTTTTTATCAAGGCATCTTTCAGAAGGGTTGGTAGATATCAGCCAAAATCAGTGAAGACTAAGAGTTAATATCATGATTGTTTGCTTTTGGGAGTCTAGACTGGCTCTAACCTGTCTCGGGTTAGCAGAGTGGGGCTTCAAAGTTTTGTTACCAACCAGTCAACCAGGAGAAAACGTCAGATCGTTACCATACCTGGTTAAAAGTTAGAGTTAGTGACTTAGTTGTTCTTGTTGGTGCATTGACACAAAATGACCTTGGCAGAGGGACATCCTTCGGAAATTCCTGTCATCAAGACATCCATTAGAATAAGCTATCACATATCAGTCAAACTTTTGAAAAGAACGAGGGGCTAATTCTCCTCGTATTGCTTTCCTGGGGTTTTTGCTTGATCGAACCTTTGTGGGAAGAGGAGGTGTCTCCATTCTCCTAACCTTAGACCTTAGTTCCTACTGTGCCGCCAGAGGCACCCAGGGCATCCAGAAAGAGCCGCCAATCATCCCTTATATGTGCTGCTGTTCAGATTTCATCCCATTAGGATTGGACTGTCGAATTGATAAACTTCAGGTCCCGCTGGTATGTACGACGAAGTGTATTTTTTCGCTTTCCTCTTCTTCGGGTTCCCTCTGGTTGCCACTCGATTACCGTTCTGGGGAGTCTATCTTCCGCCATACGAATAACGTGTCCCAAATAGCACCATCTTCGCGGGCATATGACATCTGTTACCAGGAGCTGATGTGTGAAAGAGTGAACTTTCTGACTAGTTATGTGGTCCATCCAGTAAATGTTCAGTATCTTGCGAAGATAGTTGTTCTCAAAAGCGAGAATCTTCTTTTCTTGCTGTTGGTTTAGTTTCCAGTATTCACAGCTATAGAGGAGGACAGAGAGGACGCTATTGTTGAACAGCCTCAATTTCAGTTTCAGGGAGTACTTTTTATGTCACCAAACGAGCTTTAGTCGATTAAAAGCTCCACTGACCTGTCCAATCCTAGACTGTACCTCTTTTTCGCTTGATCTAGTTCGTTCGATGTACTTCCAAGTTATCTGAAATCCACTACCTGCTCTTCTGAATTGTCACTGCACTTTATGCCAAGTGGTAAATCGCTCGTTGCTATGCTTTTTGTCTTGTCCGAACTAATCTTCAGTCCCAAAGACTTGCTTTCTCTCGCGTGATATCGAGAAGTTCCTGTACCCTTTTCTTGGTTGCCTCAATCAGGGTGATGTCGTGGCCGAAAGCAAAAGCTGCTTGTCGTTTATTATCGCATATTTGGATCCCAAATCCTATGCAATCTCGGAGCGGATAATCGATAAAAGGGCAAAAAGCAGGGGAAGAGGATACATCCCTGTTTGACACCAGACATGATACTGAAGTACCTTGTATTTCCTTTGTGGGTCCAAACGCAACACTGCTTGTTTTTGTACAGCTCAATGATAAGGGATACGTAGTATCGGAAGATTTCCCAACGCGACTATCAGTATATAAGATCTGAGCAGGAGTGAGATGGGCGGAAACCATGTTGTTCGTCTGTCAAGTGCTTATCTAACGCTGTCTGGACGCGACGGAGGATTATATGTGAGAATAGCTTCCCGGGATAGAAAGGAGACTGATTCCCCTCCGTTATTGAACTTCGATGGATCTCCTTTTTTAAAAAGCTTGATGAGCGTGCTTTTTCTCCATTCTTCAGGGACTTTCTCTGATTTCCAGATGCATGCAAAGCAATCGACACCGTTATGCAAGCACCTAAAGAGGTTTTGATTAATTATGCTGATATCTTGTCACTTCCTGGTGCTCTGCCTTTCTTCATCTTGCGAGCGGCTTGAACTATTTCTTCGGTCAATGGCTCTTCTGTATTTATTTGAAGGTCCAGGAAAGGGGTTTTGGGGATGTATGCTGTATTTGGAGGACTAGGTCAGTTGAGGACTTTCTCAAAATGTACAGCCCAAACTTCAGAGCCTTTATCGGGGGTTGCGACGATCTTGCCATTTTCGTCTTTAACTGGCCCGTTTAGGTTATGTCGTTTCCCGATGATTTCATTGATAATTTTGTAAACAGCTCTAAAATCTCTGCGTTTGGCTCCTTCTTATGCCATAGTTGGCTTCGATTCTAGAAAGTCCCGTTTATCTCCCCTTGCGCTCTTCTTCACTAGCTTGTCTTGATGTCGGTAAAGATGATCTCTTAAGTTTTTATAGCAGTCATCTCCACCGTTTAGAAGACGCTGTTTTAATTTCCGACGTTCTTCAGTGAGGATCCATGTCATATCGGATAACCATTCATCTTTGGGTCTTTTTTTTTGTGTCCAAGCGTTTCTAGTGCTATCTGGTTATAGACTTCTTTTAGGGTGTTCCAGATTGACTCCACACTGCCTTAATTGTTGAAACCTAGGACCAAGCTCTTCCTGTTTGTAAGCTGGTTAATAAAGTTGTGACGAACTGTTGTGTTTGAGAATTTTTCAGAATCTTAGGTGTGTTTTTCTTTCGATTCTGACTTATGTGTGGGTTTCAGCCCGAGGGACAGTTTTGCAATCACCAAGGCAGGGTCTGCGGTGACATCGGCTCCTCTGCGGGCATTAACAGCCTGGAGATTCGACTTCCACTTTTTGTTTATCAAGATATGGTCTATCTGATTATGGTTTCGACCATCCGGTGAGTCCATGATTATTTTTGGATGATTTTATGTTGAAATAGACTTCCACCGATGATGAGGTCATTTGTTAGAGCAAAGTCAACTAACAGTTACAGTAGACAGTGACGCCAACAGTAACAGTAGACAGTGACAATGAAAGTAACAGTGACGCCAAGAACTTCAGGACAGCAGGACTTGTCGCTCGTTGTAGAAACTGTCTTTTGTGCTATCATCTGCTTCGTTAGTTGGTGCGTAACATGCGACTACTGTTAGCTTATCTTGTCGACCTGTGAACCGTGCCTCGATGATTCTCTCATTTATGAGTGTCCATTTAGTCTCCATTAGTGTCCAAAAGCTGCTTCTCTCTTTTTTTTGGAGCCACTGTGTAGGATTGTGAATTCCTTTTCTAGGGTTTGACTGTCTGCACCAGTCCAACGGACTTCCGGCAGAGCAAGGATGTCAAGGCCATATCTGTCCATCCTATTAACAGCTTTTTCTATTTTGGCAAGTTGGGTTATGGTCCTCACGTTCCAAAAGCCAAGTTTTATTAGATTTCATTAGTTTCATTAGGTTTCATGGTCCGAATTCGTCGTCATGGTATCCGGGGGTGATCCATAGTCGTCAGCAGGTTGCATATTCGGTATCATGTCGGCTCTCAAAAAACAAGATATTTTTTACGGCAAAACTTTTTTCCAGGGGCAGGTTGCTAGTCTGCCGCCAAACCCTCCTCCTTTTTCCAGGCTTGGGACTGGCTGTATGATTATTGGCAGAGTTTAATTAAATCACTCCATTCTCGTCATCATTAGATCACCAGGACTGATTACCAGACATTCACTCTCAACAAAGCTTTATGACAGGCTTGATAAGAGAGATAACATCCTATTTTATAATCATGGCTGCTCAGCATCAACTTGACCTCTAATGGGGGGGGGGGAGTGGTGCTTAAATTGTAGTCATCCATGTGTATGCAAAGATATAATCGGATCTCGACCAAACGCAGTAGAAAGTAATAGTCGTATATCCTAGTTATGCGTTTTCAGAGTCCATGGTCAATTTAACCCCGATCGGGGATCTTTAATATGCATGTTTGAAGTTTTGTAATATGAATGTTGTTCTGGTCTGTAACTAAACTAACTGCTATTGAAGAAGGGTGAGTTTCGATATATTTTATCAGCCTAGTTACTAGACGGACTGGCGAACTTGTTTATCAGCCTCTACCCTGATGAGCAGCTATAGTAATGACATAGTGTCACTCCTCGATTAGATTTCCTTGGTGAATTGTCAAAATATGTTCAATTCCCCGATATTATCATACTCAGCGATTTATCATAAGGTAGTTTATGCTTGTTCTATTTACTTTCAGGATTCTTACCAAATGAATATGACAACCAACACCACCCTAGGTCGTATTGTACTACCCCAGCGTGTATGAGAGCATCAGCAAGAATGTTGACTTTTATCGACCTGGCATCAGACCCGTGTGAAGACTTTTATCAATTTACATGCGGTAGCTTTTTGAAGTCTGCACAAATCCCCATTGATAAACATCAAATGTCAGCGATTGTGGAGATGCAGGATGATGTACTTATTCTTTTAAAAAGTAAGTTTATAACTTTGTGAAAAATAATACGGCTATTTTCATTTTCCAGTAAATTCGAACGTTTTAATTGTTTGCTTCATTTTAAAAATTAAATAAGAATGTCTATAACGTCTAGATATGTCTAAAATTTTCATAGCATAAAAATTATAAAATTTTTAAAATGTGTAAGCCACGTGGTGATCAATCAAGATGAAAAATTTTGGCCTTTAGGATCGTATCTTTTAGATATTAGCAAGGTGACTAATGTCGCAGATGTCTTTACCAAAACGGATGAGGGGGATCCATCCCTTTATTTTTGAGCTAAATAAAATGAGCTCCAACATGTTTGATAGTCACCTAAACATTATTATCTACTGCCAAAGCTAGTTTTAGCCTTTGTCGGGTTTCCGTGCATAAGTTTTTGGGGCCACCTTAGATATAGCATATTTTATCGCAGCAAATATATAAGAAATATCTAACTGAGGCACTTTATGGCAAAACTCCAAAATTCCATGCTTAAGGTACATTATTTCTATTACCGGTTTCAATTAAGAAGCCGGAAGCGAGGTCATCTTTTTTTCCAGAATGTATTGTTTGAGCCCCTGGTATATTTTAGGCTATGTCAACTATTTGGTGGTCCAAGGTTTCAAATACTTACGGTTTCGGTTCTTCAGCCCAAACGGCCCATAAACTACACCCCAAACTAGCTTTGAAATAGATTATAGCATTAAAATTAAAATTTCTTTCTGGTTCGAAATCTTGCAATCGTCACAAAATTATGTTTAAATGACATAAATCCAGCGTTCCCATCTCTTAGCAATAATGGACTGACAAGAGGCTTAAAAAAGAAAATTGAGATGATAAATTCTTAGTAAAACAAAACAGAACACTAGGAAAAGCTAAGTTCCTACAAAATAGACTCAAGGTAATGGCTGTTGCTGGGGTAAGAAGAGTATTAATGTCTTAAGCATCAGCTTGAACAAGCTCTTTATATTAGCAAGATATAATGTAAAGCCCGAAAAGGCCTGAAGTCCAATGTTACAATATAAATTTACCCAAAAATTTAAAAGCTTCTCATGGCTGTAAGCTTATATACGACCATAGAAATACTTTTAAAATATTTTTTAAAAACGCTCGATAATACACTCATAATAGACACAGATTTTACACCGAAATAACTCTTCTAAATAGGTCATAAGGCGGAAAGAAAAAGGCAACCTCACATTACACTGGTACGACACTAAAAAAAATAGCCTAAACCCTAGAAAATTTTGTGATGCGGCCGAAGTCGAAGCCATAAATAGCTGGAATGTAGGAGAAAGTTTGACCTTATAGCGGCCTAGAGTGGCTATGCTCTATGACAAGTTTGAAGTAATGGTAAAAGGTTTTGGTTGGTTGTACAGGAACAATACAAAATTTGGATATATTTGAAGTATTTTCTCGAATTAGTTTGCCGCTCTTTCTTCCTTAGTAGAATGATGCTTTATAATATTAAATAAAAATTATATAATGTAAAATAGCTTGGTCATTATTAGCAAATCCAGTATTATTCTCAATTCTTTAAAAATCTTTAAATTCTTCTTTTTAGACGTACTGCAAGAGCCGATAGTTGAAGGAGAGTTGGAAGCTGTTAAAAAATCAAAGCTTTTCTATAAGAGCTGCATGCATGGTGGTAGGTGGAGTTCATTTTCATTACTTTTTTATTTAGCCATAATTTTGAAAGTTACATGACCTAGAACTGAATTAATATGTTTTTAATTAATTGGTTATTATTTACTTTTCTTTTCACCTGGCCCCTTGTCGGTTTAATGGATAAAAAAGAGGAAAATATCATCCTTCATTGGAAAGAACAGTTAGCAAGAACGAAGATTAAATTAGAGTACACGTGCTAGTGTAATAATTTCCAAACGTTGGCAAAACCCTTCGGATGTTTCTGGGCGTCATTGGAGATTTAGAAGCCTTATTAAGGGCCACTCTCCAATACTCATGGACATTCGAATTTCAAATTTAATGTTAAAATCATCATCTTCACTCCCCTCTATCAATCGTTTGTTATCAAGGCTGCCCGGTGATACACAGTTTTGTTTCTGGGGATCATTATCCAGTGTTGAGACAAGAGAATGAGGTCAGGCGAAAAAGTGACATTGTTCAAAAATCAGGACTGATTGTCTTAAAACAGACACATTATCATCTCTTTTTTATTATTGTAAAAGACCGAAAGTACTCTTCTATTTCTTTTCTGAAGGGATGAAAAAAATATATGCTGGGCCCCCTTGAAATTCTATTTAAACCTTTTTAGCCAGTAGTTAAAGCCTGTTCTTTGTACTGCAGAGTATATGAACAAATATTGTCATCCCCCTGTTTCCCAATAAAGGTCAAATTGTAAGCTTGTGCCCCCTGAGATATTCCCTGGGCATCCAAGGCGAATCGCACTTTCATCGATTTCGTTTCAGCATCTTTCTGGAGTTGAGGTCATCATCAGATTTGCTTGAAAAATTGTGTTCTATCAGGATAGGGGAACTGGCCGATTTTAAGCTGGTGACAAACGTGGCGTTTTTCTTACACTCCCCTGCATTTTCAAGTCCCTGAAAAAACAAAGTTGTAGTATTTTACGAAACGCTAATTAGCTATTCAAAAGACGCAGTATGTCGAGAAAGAGGAAGGGTCTACAAAACAAATTTCCAGCAAAACAACCAATAAGGGACCTTAACCTATATGGATCCAGGTAAAAGAAATCGGCTCAACACAGAATCGACATTTGGAAAATGGTACCGAATATTAGATGGTTCTTGTGATTTTTTTTACATAAACGCTATTTTCTACTCTTACCAGTTTCCCTGTAGTATTTTGCGTAATTTTTACGCACCTTCCGTTCAATAAAATGCATATCAGCTTATCAGGCTCAGCGTATCAGCACGTTTCATGGCTAAGTTTTCAAAGTTTTAAGTTTTCTGGCAAATCCGTAAATCCATGATTTGGTACAAGAGATTACAGTAGAAAAACTGGTTCTTGGGTGGGATGTTTTAGCTTTGCAGAAGTTACAATTGAGTTTGCACCACGATCAGTACGGCAGCGCCGTGAGTGGCAAATTTTCTGAGCTTATTTTTAGTAGAATTTGGATTAAAAATCTTGTTTTTCAGAGGCTCTTGGTCTTCACACTCTACCACTAACAAAATTCAATTTTTTTATGTAGTGGTTTCCTAAACCTCTTACTCCAGGAAGTCTTAGATTGTTTTATGAATATTTGCATTAAAAAAAAGTAAATTGTTTAATTATTCAATAATGCTTCACTTAACCATATTTTTATTCTTTTACCTCTAAATCATTTAAACTCAATAGTCCAAATAATAATTGAGAACAGGTCATCATTAATAAGGCAAAAAACATGACGAATTAAAAAGAGGGAGTTAGTCTAGGACTAGGGATAACCCAAAGACAATTAAAAGTAGTAACACTAGAAAAAAAACGAGAAAAGAGGTATAAGGAAAGCAAAGAAGAGAGAATAATAAAGAGAGAGAAAAAAAAATTCAGAGAAACCATCACTCTTTACAGGTTTTGATAGCCCGATCAATTCTTTATTGATGAAAAAGAAAATAATAATAACCATACCTTATGCTCTTTTGTAAGAACCCGAGAAAAAGTATTTTTCCTTGCTACCCTCAAAGCATAAAATTAAAAGTCCCCTTACCTCATTCCAAAACAAACTTTTCCTGAAAGTTCTAACTTGGTTCCCCGAGCCTGAGACAAAGCAGAATATGTCTTCTGAAACTCATAGGAAGCTCCTCACCTTTTAGTTAAATTAAATAAAAAAAACCAGCTTTTTAACTGAAAGTAAGGAGCGACATTAAAACTTAAAACGAACAGAAATTACCCCGTATATAAAAGGGGCTGCTCCCTCTTCAACGCCTTGCTCTTTGCGCTAAAGTTTGACTCTTTCTCTCAACTCTACTTTTTAAAACAGTAAAAACTTTAGCGTAAAGAGCAGGGCGTTGAAGAGGGAGCAGCCCCTTTCATATACGGGGTAATTTCTGTTCGTTTACGTTTTAATGTTGCTCCTTACTTTCAGTTAAAACAACTTGTTTTTTTTTTATTTACATTCTGAACGTTTTTTAGTTAACCCATGTTTTGATTTCGGCTCTCCGCAGATGAATAATTAAAGCGAAGTTTGCGTATTTATTTATTTGGCTAAATGGCTTTTCCATAGTTTTGATCGAACGATTTTGAGAAAAAAGGAGGGGGAGGAGGCCCAGTTGCCCTCCAATTTTCGGGGTACTTAAAAAGGCAACTAGAACTTTTAGTTTTTTACGAACGTTTTCATTAGTAAAAGATATACGTAACTACGAATTAGCTTACGTAACAAACTTCTATATTCGTATGTTTTTATTACGTATATGAGAGGTTTCGCTCACTTGTCAATACCTCGCTCTTTACACTAAAGCTCAAATTTTGTCCCCTAAATCAAAAAGGCCGTAGAATAAATAAATGAAATTACTAAAAATACTTTAGCGTAAAGAGTAAGGCATTAGGATTAGGTGAACCCCTTATATGCGTAATATTTTCTGTTCGTTTTAAGTTTTAATGCTACTCCTTACTTCCAGTTGAAAAAAAAACTTTTTCATATTTATTTTTTCATTGTTTTTTTAAATAATGCTAGAAAATGCTGCGCCCCCTTTATGGAAATCTTCTTCTCCCATGATGAATTCCTCCATGGAAAGTTTCTCCCACGTACCCCCTCTTCTCAACCCCCCCCCCTTCCAACCAAAACATCCCCCTGAAAACGTCTTTACACTTCCCAATAACCATTACTATATGCAAACACTGGTAAAAATTTGTAACTTGCAGCCCCTCCCACGGGGACTGGGGGGGGAGTAAGTCGTCCCCAAAGACATAGTTATAAGTTTTTCGACTATGCTGCATAAAATGGCTATCTCAGAATTTTTGATCCGACGACTTGGGAAAAAATGAGCGTGGGAGGGGGCCTAAGTGCCCTCCAATTTTTTCGGTCACTTAAAAAGGGAACTAGAACTTTTCATTTCCGTTCGAATGAGCCCTCTCGCAAAATTCTAGGACCGCTGGGTCCTAGGAAAAAAAACCTATCACCCCCGGAAAAAAAGTAAATAAACACGCATCCGTGATTTGTCTTCTGGCAAAAAATACAAGATTCCACATTTTTGTAGATAGGAGCTTGGAACTTGTACATTAGGGTTCTCTGATACGCTGAATTTGATGGTGTGATTTTCGTTAAGATTCTATGATTTTTAGGGGGTGTTTCTCCCTATTTTCTAAAATAGGGCAAATTTTCTCAGGCTCGTAACTTTTGATGGGTAAGATTAAACTTGATGAAACTTATATATTTAAAATAAACATTAAAATGCGATTCTTTTGATGTAATATTAGATCAAAGTTCTGTTTTTTAGAGTTTGGTTACTATTGAGCCGGGTCGCTCCTTACTACAGTTCGTTACCACGAACTGTTTGATGTGTTGATTGTATCCAAAATCCTAATAAGAAATACTCGCTTGTCTTCAAGCATAAAAAGGAAAAAAAAAGTGTAGTCTCATTTAATAATTGGAAACAAAATGACTCTGACTGTAAAACTACTTCAGAGAAATACTTTGTTTTAAGTACTAGTTGGATAACCTCACGTTATTGGCTGGGAGTTATAGACACTTACGAATTACATAAAGTAAGACATTGTTTTTTATATTTTATTTTGAACTCTTTTTAAATAGTTGTATTTCAGACTACATAGACGAGATGGTAAATTTTGAAGAAGGAGCCCTTCCCCTGTTGAAGATTCTCTCTGACTCTGAATCAGTTACCGGCATTCCCAAGATTGGTCAGTGGCCCATCTTGATTGGAGAACTTTGGGATGAAAGTACTGCCTTACCATTGCATGATCTTGTTGGGAATTTACTGTCACTTGGGACTCCAACACTGTTTGAACTTTTGATTGGTAACCAGGGTAATGGATCCTTTTTACATGTAAGTCTATGAATACTTCTTGTTTTTCCAAGATTCGTCAACAAAATAAGCTGTTTGGCTGTGTCTATGCATACTTCAATTTTTATTTTAGATGTTACTCTAGCGTAAAAATTGATGTTCCTATATCTAACTGAAGACCTGAAATATTAGCAAAAATTTATTCTAGAGGTTCTAGAGGGGAGAGGGAAAAACTCACCAAAGCACTAAAAAACAGGAAAATTATCTGAGAACTAGCGAAAATTATTGAGAAATGGTAAAAATCGTATGCTTTTAATTTATTTAGACACCCGCTCCCTTTCTGGGTACACATAATTAAGCAGTCCTAGTCGAGCGAATTGGTGTACTGGATTTACGATCCTTTGTCCGAGAGGGTGAGGTCTCGAATTCTATTTTATCCAATATTTGGCTTGGCACAGGGGTCAGTGGCGTGACTCTGTAAGCTCAGCCGGAGTCAACCCAGCTCTAAATGGGTACCTGGAGATATCTGGGGTAGGTAAAGAGAAAGGGTGTGCAAAAGTACAGGGTGGCTGACACCAAATCCCCATTGCACTTCCTGGCTGAAGGGCCTTGAGACGGAGATCAGCACCGCCGGTTCGGACCTTAAGGGTCTAGTACTGAATCCTTTCTGGGTATACTCCTGCTTTGGACAGTGGATTGTGTTATAAAAGTAGCTCAATGTACCTTACGCTAAGAAAATTAGTTTTAAGAACATTATCATGAAACACCAAATATGTATGACCTGCTGTGCTTAGTAAAAAATAGAATGTCAGTCAATCCAGTTTGCAAGTAGTACCTGTTTGAATGAAACCTTCTATCTTCTGCAATTAAATCATTTTTTTAATAATCCTAAGTCATTTATTAACTGAGTAATGGTATTTCTGTTCAGTAATTAGGTCAATTATCTCGCGATTATCCACTCTAGCGGAAGTGTATTATAGGGAAGAGTCAAGAGCATAGGAGGAGGAAGAGGGCCAGGGGCACTGTTAAAGAGAATTAAAGTAATAAAACTAGAGATAAAACTAAAAATTAGTGTATAAGGTTAGAGAAATCAATGAGTCCTGTTTCTATCCTGTGTAATGACAACTGAATTAAAGGAGTTTAATTCATTAACTACAAGCTCAAGTCTTTCTGTATCAACATTAAAAATAAACATGTGTCAGCTTTCTATAATAATTTTTAAAGAGATTGAAAAGATTGAAAAGATTGAGAGATTGAAAAGATTGAAAAGAGATTGAAAAGATTGAAACAATCACGAACCGACTGTTTCACTAACTTTCGTATATCCTTAAGTTAGATTTAACAATGAATTAGTTATAACACAAAATGAATTAAAATTTTGATACTTAAACGATGGACTATTATCCGTTTTGCATTGTTTTTGCAAAATAAAGATAAGTTCAGAGCCGTTTCTAGGGTTGGCGTTGCCCTATATATTGGGCCCACGTTACTCTTTATATAGGCAGCGCTGTTGCGCTAACTATGACCAGGTATTACAAAAAGAACTGTACTGTTGTAATGCCGTGACTGTGTACCATATAGAAAAAAATTACTTCCGTTAGCTATAACTTTTGAAAAATTTAATCTACTCTGCTTTTTATCGAGGAATCGGAATTGCTCAATGCCGCGAGCTCTGAGTGCTAATTCTAATTGGATTAAATTAAAAATTGGGCAATACCCGTAAAATCAGTTTCAAAATTTTAAATTGAGTCCAGGATGTAATTATGTAGCACACTAAAGTTAGGTTATTGATAGTTTTTATGTAGAGCAACTACTTGACTTTAGTAAAAGCTACATGCTTTTCCCTGCTCTCTTATGCTTTTGCTTTTATACTTTTCAGCTTTATAAAGTTGAACCACCTTTGTTTAAAGAATGGTATGAGGATCTGTGGCCAACGCTAGACTCACAACCATCTTTCAACAATCCCTTTCTTGATATACTCACAGACATTCAACACCTTGATGTGAACGGCACGGGAGTTTTTGACAGCAATGGAATGTATGATTATATAATTCCAGGGTATGTGGACTACCCCGAAGTTATTCTAAAGAGGAAGAAGAAAGAAGTAGAACCGTATTCATTTGCAGCGTCAAAGTGAGAAATTCAATATTCTATTTTGACAGCACCCTGACTATGCCCGCATTATAAAATATAGCCAACAGAGAGTGGTAAGAAGGAGTGGCGGTAGGGAGTAGTAGCTGATCCATAAAAATTTTAAAGACGGGAATACAAATTACCGACTAGCTTGTATAATGTGATGCTGAGATTGTCTAAAATGAAAGAGACAAAGAGAGAGAGAGAGAGAGAGCAAATTAGCAAATTATCAGAAACCTGAAGAATTTCCATATTGTCATATTTCATATTTTTCTTTTGTCATCATAGTTCCTAACAGTTAAAAAACATGATTGTATTACAAACATCTTTGATTTAGTCCCCTCTCCTCCTAATTTTGTTGTCATTTGTTCAAGCTTTTAAGTATTCTTTATAAAAATGTTTATTCCTCATGTATTTTTTAGTCTAAGAAGCTCAATGACGACCAAAATTATAATAAAACAAGAGCTAAGAGCTCATATGGCACTTGTGACGAGACAAGAAGAGCTAAGAGCCAAGAGCTCCTATGGTATGAGCTCTAACAAAATTCTAAGAATCCATTTAAAAGTTTGATTTAAAAGAAAAATCAGAGGCTTAGTGTCGGTCAGGATTTAAAATAAGAACTCTGAGTCAGGATGTCCTTCTAAATATCAAAATTCATTAAGATCCGATCACCCACTCGTAAGTTATAAATACCTTATTTTTCTAATTTTTCCTCCCCCTTTAGCCCCTCAGATGGTCGAATCTGGGAAAACGATTTTATCAAGTTAATTTGTGCAGCTCCCTGACACGCCTACCAATTTTCATCGTCCTAGCACGTCCAGAAGCACCAAACTCGCCAAATCACTGAACCCCTCCCCCCAAAACCCCCAAAGAGAGCGAATCCAGTACGGTTTCGTCAATCACGTATCAAGGACATTTGCTTCCACCAAAGCACCTATCCACCAAGCATCATCCCGATTCTTCCACTCCAAGTGTTTTCCAAGATTTACCCTTCCAACTCCCCCCAATGTCAAAAGATCTGGCCGGGGTTTGAAATAAGAACTCTGAGACATGAATTCTTTCTAAATATCAAATTGCATTAAGATCCGATCACCTATTCGTAAGATAAAAATACCCCAGTTTTCACGTTCTCCAAGAATTCCGGTTTCACCCTCTAACTCCCCCAATGTCACAGGATCTGGTCAGAATTTAAAATTAGAGCTTTAAAGCACAAGATCCTTCTAAATATCAAATTTCATTAAGATCTGATCACCCTTTCGTAAGTTACAAATACCTCATTTTTCCAAATTACCCCCCTCCCCCCCTTAACTCCACCAAAGAGAGCAGATCCAGTCCGGTTATGTCAGTCACGTATCTTAGACAGGTTTTTATTCTTTCCATCCAGTTTCATCCTGATCTCTCCGCTTTCAGTATTTTCTAAGATTTCCGGTCAAACTGCCCCCCGCCCCAACGACGCTGGGTCCGGTTGAGATTTAAAATAAGAGATCTGAGTTACGAGGTCCTTCTAAATATGAAGTTTCATGAAGATCCGATCACTCCTTCGTAAATTATGAATACGTCATTTTTTCTAATTTTTCAGAATTACCCCCCCCCCCCCAATAGAGCGGATCCGTTCCAATTATGTAAATCACGTATCTAAGACTTCTGCTTATTTTTCCCACCTAGTTTCATCCCAATCTAAGCGTTTTCCATGATTTTAGGTCCCCCCAAACTCCCCCCAATGTCACCAGATCCGATCGGGATTCAAAATAAGAGCTTTGAGACACGATATCCTTCTATTATCAAATCTTATTGAGATCCGATCACTCGTTCGTAAGTTAAAAATACCTCATTTTTTCTAATTTTCAGAATTAACACCCCCCCCCCAACTACCCCAAAGAGAGCGGATCCGTTCAGGTTATGTCAATCATGTATCTAAGACTTGTGCTTATTGTCCCCACCAAGTTTCATCCCGATCACTCCACTCTAAGTGTTTTCCAAGATTTTAGCTTTCCCCCTCGCAACCCCCCCCCCAATGTCACCAGATCCGGTCAGGATTTAAAATAACAGCTCTGAGGCATGATATCCTTCCAAACATCAAATTTCATTAAGATCTGATCAACCGTTCGTAAGTTAAAAATACTTCATTTTTTCTATTTTTCCGAAATAACGCCCCCCCACTTTCCCCAGGTGGTCAAATCGCGAAAATACCTCATTTTTTCCAATTTTCAGAACCCCCCCCAACTATCCCAAAGAGAGCAGATCTATTCCAGTATGTCAGTCCTGTATCTAGGACTTGGGCTTATTTTTCCCACCAAGTTTCATCCCGATCCCTCCACTCTAAGTGTTTCCCAAGATTTTGGGTTTCCCCCTCCCAACTCCCCCCAATGTCACCAGATCCGGTCGGGATTTAAAACAAGAGCTCTTAGACACAATATCCTCCCAAGCATCAAATTTCATTAAGATCTGATGAACCTTTCGTCAGTTATACTTCCTTTTTTCTATTTTTTTTTAATTAACTGACCCCCCACTCTCCCCAGATGGTCAAATCGGGAAATTTCTATTTCTAATTTAATCTTGTCTGGTCCCTCATGCGCCTGCCAAATTTCATCGTCCTAGCTTACCTGGAAGTGTCTAAAGTAGCAAAACCAGGACCGACAGACCGACAGACAGACAGACCGACAGATTTGCGATTGCTATATGTCACTTGGTTAATACCAAGTGCCATAAAAGCCTGGTCGTTAGCTTTGATCTGTTACCTGGGGTTTTGTCACAAAGAAAACAAAGTCGAATATTAATAAGTCAAAGGGCATATTTTTGATAATGATGCCGAAACTAGTGATATCGAAGTGATAGAAAAAGTTTGATTAGTAAATTGATCATGGACAAAAAAAAAAAAAAAAAAAAAAAAAAAAAATCAACTTCTAAACCAAGAACAATATTTTTTTTAAAAGCTTCTTAAAAATGAACAATCAGCTGATTGAAGTGCATGCCGTCAGTTTTTCATACCTTAATATATTGGTGAGATATGCCAATTTGAGAATTTCTAAGAGTTGATAAATTCATTCTTATTAGACATTTTGAAAAACAAGATAGGAAAAAAGATAGAAGAAACGAGCTAAGCCCTGACTTTGTTAAAAACATAAAAAAACAAGAAAGTTTTTCAACTGAAAGTAAGGAGCAACATTAAAACTTAAAACAAGCAGAAATTATTCCTTATATGAGGGTGGTTGCCCCCTCCTTAATACCTCCCTCTTCACGCTAAAGTATTTTATTACTTTGAAAAAAGCTTCTTAGTATAATTAAATGACCTGTTGTTAAATGACCCTCAAAGAATTGAGACATAAATTCAAACTATAAATTTTGTTTAAAAATGAAAATAAAATGTTCTTTTAACATTCTTAGTTCCTAATGATAAGAACAATCAACTCTAAATATGGGATAAATGATCCTTCAATATACTTCGAAATCCAAGGCAACTGGTCATTATTGCAGACTTGGCCATTTCTCCAACGAAAGATTTAATGTGCGATAATTTTGATTAATCAAATTTTCATTTTAAAACAATCTGCTAGTAAATTTACTGTCATCAACTGTAATGCGAATTATGTTACTAGCAAATTCTTTTTGATCTGTTTTTGGTGAAATCTTTGACTTGATGATGAGCTAGTTTAGCTGACAATGTGATTTTTGATTCTGTCAGGAATTCTTTTTTTTATTAGCAGTGTCGTTAAACAATTGTATAAAACCCATTTATTGATACGTTTTATAAAAAATCGGAGCCGTCCTAGCCGAGTCGGCTGTTGCGCTGTGTGTGGGAGGGGATCCTTTGTCTGAAAGGACGTGGGTTCGAATCCCAGTATACCCAATTGTTCAGTTTGGGACGGGGGTCAGTGGCGTGACTCTGTAAGCTTAGCCAGAGTCGACCCAGCTCTAAATGGGTACCTGAAGAAATCTGGGGAAGGTAAACAGGAAGGGTGGGCGAAAGCACAGGATGGTTAACCCCCCCCCCATTGCACTTCCTCTTTGAAGGGCCAAGAAATGGAGATCAGCACCGCCGGTAGGGACTGTACAGTCTAATGCCGTATCATTTTTATTTTTAAAAAAATCGTCCTTTGGAGAAAGTTTTGCGCTGGTATCGGCGCTAAGAGCTGCACTAAGGCTGACAGAGGCAGCGTGATTGTGGCTGATAACAGAGCTCTTTTGGCATTTATTTTTTTCTCTAGCTTTATTACACGTTTAGTAATGTATTCAGATTGACCTTTGTTTTTCGGTTCATTCACGTCCTTATATTTCGACGTAAGATGCCGCTCAGTATTTTAATTATTGGTTAGTTACATTCAAACATATAGTAGATCTCAGTTTACAACCATTTTTTATATATCTTGTCTACATGTCGTGAAATATCCTCTGTTTAGCTTTTTTGTCCATGATTGTATTTTTTTAAAATAATAATCATAATTATTTTTCTAAGATAACTAAGTAGTACTTATTTAGCTGCGTAGCTGCGTCACTATTCTTCTGTTTCTGGACATGATCTAGAATTGAGAAAACGACATACCCAGCGTGCTCAATGATAGCAAAATTTGTTTTGCGAATGTCGTTGTATTCCACCTTTTATCGTTATCAGAACTTTGTCATTGAACTAAAATGTTGTCTGTATTGCTTATATTCAACTGTTTTTTTTTTTCAAAATATTCGTTTAATGTTAATGCTATTTAATCCATTTTTACATATTATACTTTTATTCGGAAATTAATATGAGTCACTTGAAATTATTATAGCGGTCTACCCACGGGTCATAGATTGCCGGTCAATTTTTTAGAATAATATTTATGTTCAAAACTTTTTAAGCATATTGAAAGATATCCTAGAGTGTTGTATAGGTAAAAGTTGATTTGTATACTTGCTCTTTTGGGATATAAAAAGGAGAATAAGTTTCTAGGCCCTCAGTACCATTTCACCCTATTTTGGATCCTCTTTTTAAGGGGCACCGTATTCCCGAAATACAGTTTTCTTGTGCCCTGGAATCCGCTTGACACAGGAACTTACGGTTTTAAGTTTCATCTGTTCAGAAAAAAAGTTTGTTGTATTTTTGGGGCCCAATCTTAGGGTAAACTGACCTTTTTTGTGAATTGGAATTCTTTGATATTAAAATTTTAGATACGGGGTCAATAAATAAAAAAAACTTTTGCCCATTTTTGGGGGGTTTGCATCCCATTCTATATTTTTTTGGTACATTAGGGTCCACCTCACCAAGGAACTTACTGGTGGAAGCTTGTTCGGGATAAATGGCTTTTAGCCCCATTCTGGCTCTCTTCAGAGGAACCAATGTTTTTTTCTATTTTCTTTTTGGTATTAAAATTTTCTTGATCCTAGAACTCAAAGATAAAAGTTACTTTTTAGAAAGAATAGTTTTGACCCTTTTTGGTCCCATTTTTAGAAGGAGACCCCAAACTAACTGGCTAATGTAAAGGTCCTCTGAAAACTTTACCCTCTAAACATAAATTTTGGTTTCCTTAGCCCAATCAACAATCCTTGAATGATTTGAGTAAACTGGATAAACGGTCTTTTGGACTATATCAAACCGTTCAGAAGAATAAGTTTTGACCCTGTTCCGGGCCCTGTTTTCGCGTGAACCAAGTTTTTTCTAATTTGACTTCTGCATTGCAGTCTTCTATTCGAAAGACTTAAGGATAAAAGTTTCAAGCCGATCGTAAAAAAGGAGTCTATGGTCCTTTTCGGGACTCGAAACATTTTTTTACTCATTCCTGGGCCCTGTAACATTCTCCTCCTCCCAATAAAATATTTAGTTCTCTTGACCCAGAGAATAATCCCTGAAAGGTCTTAAGCCGAACTTGCCTGCCATGACAATGAACAAAGAAATGAAACTCAATGAAGAAACAAAGAAAACGAGACGACGACCAGTTTTTTCTACTGGCTGTAGTCTAGTTTTGTTTGTTTCTTTATTGAGTTTTATCTCTTTGTTCTTCGAGAACGACCCCTGAAAGTTTTGAACCAAGCTCCCTAGATAGAACAAATCCCACTTTTTACCCTTTAATAGCTCTCTTAGAACAATTGACGATTTGCATAATTTACGGTCCATACTCAGGGGCTGTGGGGAAAATGTCGTTCCTAGAGGCAAATTATTAAACCCTTCAACAATCTTAACAAAAGGACTATCAAAAGGTTGATCGTTTATCATGGGACGCTTCGGAAGGCTGGGTGACAAAAATAGACCAATATCTTTCGACTCTTGAAATTGGTGCTAGATATTTGAGTTTTCATCCAATTAGTCCCCTTTCAAGTTTTTACAGCCACCCCTTTTATGTAAAGCGGTCGTAAAAAAAGAAAACTACATTGGGGGCACATGGGTATTATACTACTTTATATCACCTGCCTGTAGGAAAAACTATCAAGTACGTATTATCTCAAAGGCTTCTGTATATGTTGAAATTATAGCATCATTTATTTCTGCATTTGACATGATTAATTTCACAGGCCATCGTTCATAGCGATCTTCAGTTTCTGACATAAAATCAAAAATAGTGAGAACAATTTGTGGTTTTTATCATCCAAAGTAAATTAAGATGACTGAACTTCTCTTCAATCACTTTTAGCGTTTGCTTTTCCTTTTAGTTTCCACCCGAAAGCGCGTAAATCTGATAGTGATCAGACAGATCGAGCGAAGAACCGAAAGAACATGAAAGCCTATAAGCATTTGATAGAAGAAACTCTTCTTTTTCTAAGCAAAGGAAGGCGAGACCTTTTAGGTGATGTGGAAGAACTGCTGCTCTTTGAAGCTCACTTAGCAAAGGTATGAGCCCACTGTTTGTTTATCATGCCAATCGGAATGAGAAAAATGTTAATATAAAGTTTATCAAATGGAAAGCTAGAGCTTATAATAAAAATACGAGATTAACCTATATGATGAGCAAAAAGGGTCTATTTAGACTGTTTACAAACATATTTATTCATTTATCTTTCTATTGTTCTAAAATACTAGCATCTGCCTAACTCTTTTGAGCAAAAATTGAAGTATTTAAGCTTTCTGTCAATTTGATTATAAGCTTTCACTTTTGTATATTTACAAATACTTATTTTTAAAATTATGTAGAATCGAACAAATGCATATGGAATTTTGACCCACATCTAAACGAAAACTTTGTGTAAATTAAAAAGTTCATGGTAACGAACTATGATTAAGGAGCAATTTTTTTACAGCGTGAATCTTGATGTACATATACACAGAAAGGGGTAGGGGAGGTTTTGAGGACCCAAATTGAGGTAGATTCTAAGAATCCTCCTCCCTGACTAAGTTTTGGAAAGCTTGAATAAGCTGATCTTAATATATATTTTAGTATTTCTGAACTCTCTCCAAATTCTGAACTCTTCTCTTCTCCTGAATTCGAATGACTAAATGAAAAGATGTTAGTTTTTCGAGGAATTAGTCATTTGCTCAAAATCTGGCCCTTTCGAGTGACATACAAAGTTTTTTTTGTGGTTGCATTTACTGCTAGGAACCAAAATGCTTATCCACAAACATGCGATTATGAAAAGCAACCTTATATGGTCTTTTTTCTTCCTCAAAATTGGTTTTCCATTGGCAGGCCTCTTGATTGAGAAGCTAGGGTGCGAAAGTGGGTTCAACTGAGATAAAGTATATCCCTGGTAACGTATTGCTACAACCAGTAATATTTAAGCACAATAGGTCGTCTGATGCCCGTCTAACCAAGCAAGTGAACATTTTATATAAAGAAAGGTATTTTGTCAAACAGTAGGTGGTAAAGAGCTGTAAGTAAGGAGTTTCTCAGGCTAATGGTAACCAAAACTCTAAAGGAAGTTTTGCATCAATATAAACGGCTTTTTATGTTGATTATAAATATGTATAACTCGTTAAATGCAAAATTTCCCACCAAAAGCTACGAACCTGAGAATATTGGTCAGATTTTGGAAAAAGGGGAAAACACCCCCAACGGGCGAGTGGCCTTGATGAAAATTACACTATCAAATTCAACTTTCCAGAGACCTCTGACGCAGAGGTTTGAAGCTTCTGTCTTCAAAATCTTAAATTTTGTGTTTTTCTCGAGAAGAAGGATCAAAGATATTTGTTTATTTTTTTTCTTCGAGGATGATCGTATCGAAATCTTGCGAAGACTTTTTTTTAATGGAAAATTCAAAACCTTGTGCTCTTTTCAAGTAACAGAAATATTGTGCCAATGGCGACAAGGGTGTAAAAACCACCCAAATAAAAATTCTTAGGGAGCTAGTCAATTAAAATTATAAAAAAAAAATATATAATGAGCTTTCCCCTCTTTAAGGCACTCTTTACCACCCCACGATGGTGCATTCGTTCCTAAAGATGGACGTAGTCCGTGCAAAATAAACATTTAAAATTGATATATATTTTAAAGTTTTAGACTAAACTCATTCATTTGAAGCTTGAAAAAAATTATATACTCTGGTGTATAATTGTCCAACAGGTATTACGGAGGAGGGTTGAGGAAGTTTTGCATGCGGGGAGGGGGTGAGTCTTCCTGAGGCATAAAAAAGTGCGTTTTTACGTTCAAATATTATAACTCTCCTTGAGAATTAAGAAAAATATGGATGGAGGTTTAGAGGGAGGCGTATAGAAACTAGTTCCTAATTTCCTGTCATTCACAGGAATGTTTTTTACTAAGCCTATACAAGGTGATAGATCACCTCTCATTTTATTTTTTTTTCTATGGAGAGTAAAAATTCCATTCATATGCTTACTGGTCGAAAAGGTAGAGAAAAAGGTATTGCGAGTGCCACTAGGGAATTTCTTAGGGGTACAGGGTGAGTGCTACCGGGCTTTTGTTATTTTTCTGTTTATATAGATTTTTCAACATCTTCTTGTTTCCCAAGGTAGTGTGCCCCCTAGCCTTCCTGGCTGCATCCATGGGAGACATCCCCATAAAACAGATCTTCGAAGAACTCTTTTTGAAAACTTTGAAAATGATTACCTGAATACATATTTTGATATTTCAGATCAACCTCCTAATAAATATTTGGAAGGGACCCACATTTCAGGCATCAATATCGTTCTTGAAGCATTATTGTACGAATATTAAATTCGAATGCCAAAATGGGATTTGAAGTAGAAACTAGTAACCTCCCTCAAATTTAAAAGAATCACGGATCAAACAGTTTATAATAATAAACAATAAGCAAAGAGTGACTCTTGTCAATAGAAGCCGAAACACTGAAAAGCGAAGTTTTTATGACAGTTTAACAAAAAAAAAAATCCATAGTTTATACTAGGTGTATTATGCAGAATTTATTAGCCTTAAAGTTGCTCGTCATTGGTATCATCACATAAAATCTGCATTATCAAACAGTTCGTATTAAAAAAACTGTAAGTAAGGAATGACTCGGCTGAATAGTAACCGAAACTTTAAAAATCGGTATTTTAACATCAATAGATACATCAAAAGAATCAATATTTTTACAGCCCTATAGAACTTTAGTGTTAAGAGCGAAGGGTTTAGATACATCAAAAGTTACGAGCCTGAGCAAATTTGTCAGGTTCTTATGGCACTTGGTATCTTACAAAGTGACATATAGCGATCGCAAATTTTGTCGGTCGGTCGGTCTGTCAGTGCCGGTTTTGCTAGATTAGGCACTTCCAGGTAAGCTAGGACGACCAAATTTGGCAGGCGTATCAGGAATCAGAATTACAATCTAAATTAGAGATTTTAATTTCCCCGATTCCACTATCTGGGGGTGGGGAGTGGGGGGACGGTTAAATTGGAAAAAATTAGAAAAAAATAGGTTTTTAACTTACGAACGGGTGACCGGATCTTAATGAAATTTGATATTTAGAAGGAAATCATGTCTCAGAACTCTTATTTTAAATCCCGACCTGATCCGGTGACATTGGGGGGGGGATTAGGGGGGACCTAATATCTTGGAAAACACTTATAGTGGAGGGATCGGGATGAAACTTGGTAGGAAAAATAAGCAGAAGTCCTGGATACGTGATTGATATAACCGGAACGGATCCGCTCTCTTTGGGGGAGTTAGGGGGGGGGGTTAATTCTAAAAAAATTAGAAAAAATGAGGTATTTTTAAATTACGAAGGAGTGATCGGATCTTAATAAAATTTCGTATTTAGAAGGACCTCGTAACTTAGATCTCGTAACGTAAATCCCGACCGGATCCAATGTCATCGGGGGG
The DNA here is from genome assembly GCF_032884065.1 of Artemia franciscana. NCBI lineage: Eukaryota > Metazoa > Arthropoda > Branchiopoda > Anostraca > Artemiidae > Artemia > Artemia franciscana. Next base: position 37,105,533 of record NC_088867.1, read on the forward strand.
GGGGGGAGTTGGGGGGATCGGAAATCTTTGAGAACGCTTAAAGCGGAGAGGTCAGGATGAAACTTGGTGGGAAGAATTAGCACAAGTCCAAGATACGTGACTAACATGAACGGACTGGATCTGTTCTCTTTGGTGGAGTTGGGGGGGGGGTAATTCGGAAAAATTAGAAAAAATGAGGTATTTGTAACTTACGAACGGTGATCAGATCTTAGTGAAATTTGATATTTAGAAGGATCTTGTTTTTTAAAGCTCTCATTTTAGATACCGACCAGATCTGGCGACATTGGGGGGAGTTGGAGGGGGAAGCCGGAATTCTTGGAAAACGTGAAAATTGAGGTATCTTTATCTTACGAATGAGTGATCGAATCTTAATAAAACTTGATATATAGAAGGATCTTATGTCTCAGATGCTACATTTTCAATTCAAATCGGATCCGGGGCATAGTGGGTTGTGGGGGCGGTGAAACAGAAATCTTGGAAACCGGAATTCTTAGAAAACGCTTAGAGTGGAGAGATCGGGACGAAACTTGATGGGAAGAATAAGCACAAGTTATAGATACGCGATTAACATAATTGGAACGAATCCGTTCTCTTTGGGCACCTGGGGGTGTTAATTTGGAAAAATTAGAAAAATTGAGGTATTTTTAACTTAAGAACGGGTGACCGGGTCTTAATGAAATTTGATATTTAGAAGGAACCCATGTCTCAGAGCTTTTGTTTCAAATCATATATATATATATATATATATATATATATATATATATATATATATATATATATATATATATATATATATATATATATATATATATATATATATATATATATATATATATATATATATATATATATATATATATATATATATATATATATATATATATATATATATATATATATATATATATATATATATATATATATATATATATATATATATATATATATATATATATATATATATATATATATATATATATATATATATATATATATATATATATATATACTAGCTGGGTCCTGGCGGCCTTGCCACCGGTCCCCGCGGGGCCCAGCATGGCACGCGGCAGATTTCTATATATGGATTCTCATCGTCCCTTGTGTTCTAACCGCAGACAGTGCTGGGTCCCGGCGGTTTCGTCGCTGGACCCCATCATGGCACGCGGCAGGCTTCTATATATGGATTCTCATTGTCCCTTGGGTTCTAACCACAGACAGTGCTGGATCCCTGCGGCTTTGCCACCGGTTCCCGTTGGGCCCAGCATGGCACACGGCAGGCTTCTATATTTGGTTTCTCATTGTCCCTTGTGTTCTGGGTCCTGGCAACGCTATGTCATTTTTGGATCGAATTGATGACGTAAATTGGTTTAGTTTTCTGTTTTAAGGTTTCGAATTGCTTTAATTCATTGTCAAAATATATAGAAATATTTGTGCAATCACCAGTTTTTTACATTTTAAGCAATTCAATAATAATTTCTTTTTGACGTTAATTGACACTTTGACAAATTTTCTTTGAGCAGCAAGCATTCTAAACTTCAACAATTTCTACTAAACTTCAAAATTTTGGTTTTCGTTTTTAAGGTTTCGAATTGCTTTAATCCATTGTCAAACTATATTCAAATATTTGTGCAATCACAAGTTTTTTATATTTTAAGCAATTTAATAAAATTTAAAAAGAGCCTCAATTTTTTGAACCGAAGGGGCCAATGATTAAAATAAAAATGCAATGCAATGCAATACGAAGAGGACTACTCCCTGCTAAACCCGCTCTTTACACTAAAGCTCGTTTTTTCTCCAATACTTTAGGAACGACTGCTGAAGCACTGAAGAGCACTGAAGAGCAATAGGAATGGGATAAAATGTATATTCTATGTTTCCTTAACAATGGAAAATTTCATTAATATGGATATGCTTTAAACTCTAACATTTTTAGCCAAATTTTGAAAAAAAAAAATGTAAATAAACCCTTGCAGTTACCTATTAACTACATTTGTTCAACTCGCAAATGCTTCAGCGTAGTTTTACAAAAGTTTAGAGTAAAGAGTGGAGGAGGAGGATGATTAGGGGGAAGCCCCCCTCAAATCTCTCCCTTTTCTATTCTGCTTAATCTTCAATATCGTTATTTAATTTCATTGGTACAAAACTTGGGTTAGTATATCATTTCTAGTATCAAACGATGTTTAACATTTTGCTGCACTCGTGAATGTAAATACGTTGTGACTGCATTCATTTAGAAATGTTATGATAAAGGAGATAAGTCTGCCTTGACGTTTTATATGCCATAACGTACAGTGACAACAACAATACATTTTTTTTTTCAAGCTCGTTTAACAAATTTATAAATAATGCTCCTCCACATGAACGGGTAATACAAATTATGCACAAATGGAACCATCATTGACACAGAGAAATCACTTATGGGCACTAAACTGGTTCCTCAAACTCTTGAATTTGAGGGTATCAAATAGCCATCAGGTGAAAATTTCAAAATAGCAAGTCGGATAAAAATTATTTAAAATCCCGTTCTGAGCTTTCCAGTTTTAAAGGTATTACTGCAACGCAGGGATAGGGGGGGGGGGGGTAGTGGCATGCTTGAAATTCCAAAAAGGGAACTTTGTTCACTTTTGTTCTAATTTCTTAGGAACGACTGCTCAACCATAAAGGCCGTTGATTTGGATTACAAATATTTTTACAGGACTATAGAACTTCAATGTTAAGAGGGAAGGGTTTAGAAGGGGCAGCCCCCCTTGTATACGGAATAATTTCTGTTCATTTTTAAGTTCTAGGATTTTTTTTTAATGTAAGAGTGTATACGAAGCTTATATGATGGCATTAAATAGCTTTTGAAATTTACCAAACTACCATCTTCTTTGGTCATTACTGGCAAATTTGGGCATTAAAAATGTGATTAACTAAGGTACAATGTCCTTATAATAAACTTTCTTAGTGACCAGTGGAGAGATCGGAACTCATCGATGTTTCCAATTCTGTATATATTTAATAAATGTCCCGGATAATCAACCTATTCCATTACAAGCTTCACAGGATGCTCATTCTTTCAAGGGCATTTATGAACGAGTGGCTGGAAAAGTCTTTTGTGACTGTATCTTCTTTTCAGTTTTCTTTCTATATGTTCCCCAATTAATTCCACTTTTTCATTATCCTTTAACCCTCTTCCTGACCAGTTATGGAATGAAATTAATCATCCATACTTTTGCCCAAACCCAGGGAATACGTACTCTCATGGTCGGCCTCTTCACAAAAGTTGGGTTTCCAGTACTGAAACATTAAGTCAGAATTATTTGTAAATTCTGATTTTGTATTTACGTAAGAAAAAATCAAACCTTGTGGTTCCTCCAGCTGCACAAGCATAGGATTCGGCAGCCAAAGTAATGGGTGAAAATGCTTTTTAATTGGTAAAATTAACGTTTTTACTTTGTTGAAATTGACACAACATCAAAGGAAAGTAAATTTAAAGGGAAGAAAGAAAAATAATATTACTACCACTGCTACTACTAAAAACTAACTGTAGCACTAAGGTCGCTGAGGCAACTATGCACGCTCCTCTTCCATCCCAATTTATTCAAAGCCTCCTTATGTATAGCCTGAAAAGTAGCTCCCATATCCCTCAAATCTTTCCTTACGAAATTTTCCCATCCTATCCAGGGATGACCTGCTTTTTGTGTGGCCCTAGATGGCTGGCTGACAAGGACAATTTTAAGCAATCTGTCATCCTTCATCCACAGAACGTGTCCTAGCCATCCCAACGTTTCTCTCATTATAGCCCCAGAAGGCGAGATTGAACCACATTTTTGTACAGCCTTCTGTTTAAGGTACGGTCAGCCAGACATGTACCCAAAATAATTAGTAACCTATTTCTCTGGAAAAAATCTAATAAATCCTCCTTTTTCTTTCGGAGTGCCCACGCTGAAGAACTATACTTGGTCGCTTTCATCGCTGATGCTTTCAATATTCTAATCTTTGGTTCGCAGACTTATCTTCATAAGAGATAAGTCTTCTTGCACACGCTTCTCAACTGTAAGAACCCACTCGATGTCTTGGCTATTTTAGTCTCTGCAAGTAAAGAGCGACATTCAAACTTTAGACGAACAGAAGTTATTCCGTACATAAAAGGGGTTTTCCCTCTTCAACGCCTCGCTCTTAATTTATTCTTAGCCATTTAGCAACCAAAAACATGCAGTTTTGAAACTTATTTTAATAATTTGGAATGGGCTTGACTCTCGTTTACGTCTAGGCTTGATTTATTTCTATTTCTTAGGTTTTTTTTTGTCCGATCTAATGGAATAGCCTTAATATAAAGAATGCTAATTTCTATTGCTGTGGTTTGAAACCAGGGTGAGTTATTTTGAATATAGTCACGTTTAGAGGCTTGTACATCCTTTTCACTTTTGAGTGAGCAGGGACTCAGCTCTCCAAAAAGCACTTGGGGTGTGTCAGGCTCTTGACCTTCACCCTGTTAATGGAGCTGGTATTTATGTTTGAGTAGGATGAAAAAATCATTATTAAATATATCAGTGTGGGGATAATCTAGACGCGAGAATACATTTTCTCGAAAATCTCTCTTTTGTTAATTAAATTAAAAAAAACAGGTTTTTTGGCTCTTTCTCCCAATTCTACTTTTTAAAACAGTAAAAACCTTTAGCGTAAAGAGCGGGGCGATGAGGAGGGAACAGCCCCTTCCATATACGGAGTAATTTCTGTTTGTTTTAAGTTTTAATATCGCTCCTTACTTTTAGTTAAAAAACCTATTTTTGGAATTGGCTCTCCGCATATGAATAATTAAAATGAAATTTGCATATTAATGTATTTTTATGGCTAAATGGCTTTCTCACAGTTTGGGCTATTTTGAGAAAAAAGGAGGGGGGGGGGGTAGGCCTAGTTTACCCTCCAATTTTTTGGTTATTTAAAAAGCCAACTAAAACTTTTAATTTTTTACGAACGTTTTTATTAGTAAAAATATTCGTAACTTACGAATTAACTTACGTAACGAACTTCTATATTCGTATGTTTTTATTTTGTATATGAGGGGGGTTCATCCCCTCGTCAATACCTCGCTCTTTACACTAAAGCTTAAATTTTGTCCCAATTCCATAAGAATGAAACCTGAAAATTACTTTAGCGTAAAGAGCGAGGTATTAGGAGGAGGTGAGCCCCTCATATGCGTAATAATTTCTGTTCTTTTTAAGCTTTAATGCTTCTCCTTACTTTTAGTTTAAAAAACCTTTTCATATTTATTTTTTCATTGTTCTTTAAAAACATGCTAAAAAATCCTGCGCCCCCTTCATGGAAATTTTCTTCCCCCATGATAATTCCTCCCGGAAAGTTCCCCCCACGCATAACCCCCTCCCCTCAACCCCTCTCCCAACCAACAAATCCCCCTGAAAGCGTCTGTACACCTCCCATTAACCATTACTACAAGTAAACACTGGTCAAAGTTTGTAACTTGCGGCCCCTCCCACAGGGACTGTGGGTGAGTAAGTCGTCCCCAAAGACATAGTTATTAGTTTTTTTTGACTATACTGAATAAAATGGCTATCTCAGAATTTTGATCCGGTGACTTTGGGAAAAAAATGAGCGTGGGAGGTGCCCTCCAATTTTTTTGGTTACTTAAAAAGGGCACTAGAACTTTCAATTTCCGTTAGAATGAGCTCTCTCACGACATTCTAGGACCACTGGGTCGATACGATCACCCTTGGAAAGAAAAAAAAAAAAAAAAAAAAAATAAAACAAAAAAAAAAACAAACTAAACACGCATCCGTGATCTGTCTTGTGGCAAAAAAATGCAAAATTCCGAGCTTGAAACTTCTACTGTGGGGTTCTCTGATACGCTGAATCTGATGGTGTGGTTTTCGTTAAGATTCTATGACTTTAAGGGTGTTTTCCCATATTTTCTAAAATAAGGCAAATTTTCTCAGTTAACTTTTGATGGGCAAGTCTAAACTTAATGAAACTTATATATTTGAAATCAGCATTAAAATGCGATTCTTTTGATGCAACTATTGTTATAAAAACTCCGTTTACTTAGAGTTCGGCCACTATTGAGCCGGGTCGCTCCTTACTACAGTTCGTTACCACGAGCTGTTTGATTATTTTTTAAATACATTCAGGAAATGCAAATTTAGTAGACACAGGCTACCTTTTATCAAATTTGAAAGTTCTTTAAGGAAGCTAAACTGCATGACATAATACCGTTTTGTAAACGCTTCAGAATTTGATAAGAACAAGTAAAATCCAGACTATTGGCGTTTCATTTGAAATCCTGGCATATAAACTGGAAATCTCTCAGATTCCCTTGTAATCTTTCTTTTATTAGAGATAGTTTTCTATGACGGCCTATTTTTCCGATCAATTTGCTCCATAAGGCTATTGAAAATAAGAGCAGAGAAGAAAAAAATGACCTGCCAAATCTTAGAATAAGCCTAGTGACTAGTCTGTAGCTTTATCTTAATAGTATATTATCCAAGTCCCATTTAGTTTTCTAAAGAGATTTTGTGAGTTTCTCAAATAGATATCCTTGAAGATGAATAAAGAACGGTTTTATCAAAGTGGACTAGTTAATTCCTTTGAAGAAAAAATGAATATTTGGAGGTTATAAGTTTGGAGGTAAGGAGGTAATGTTATAAGTATATAAATAGGATTTAAGTATATAACGCTTTTCATAGTAGGGTCATTCGTTGTTAGTAAAAATGGACGCCATTAGGGTTTGAGCGTTTGAAACTTGAGCCATTCATTGAAAAAAAATTCAACATGAAAGTAGGCCTGATGCGCGATTTTGAAACATAAACGGACAACAGACATTCTGTATGTGAGAAATGTTTCCCCCTCTTCAGTTCCCCATCTCTAACACAAATGTTTTATTAGTGATACACTGAAAAAAAATTTATTGCAACAAACATAGTTTTCGAGTAATTGCAAATGTTTATTTACCGGTAAACCTTTCAAAATGCTGCAAGGATTTTTTTTTGCAGCAAAAAAAAAACAAAAAACAAGAGCTAAGAGCTCGTATGGCACTTGTGACGAGGCCAGAAGAGCTAAGAGAAAAGAGCTCATATGGTATGATCTCTAAAAAAATTCTACGAATCAATAGATTGATTTAAAAGGAAAATCAGAGGCTTAATGCCGGTCGGAATTTAAAATAAGAGCTCTGAGTCACGATGTCCTTCTAAATATCAAAATTATTAGATCCGATCACCCACTCGTAAGTTATAGATACCTCATTTTTTCTAATTTTTCCTCTCCCTTTGGCCCCCCAGATGGTCGAATCTGGGAAAACGACTTTATCAAGTCAATTTGTAAAGCTCCCTGACACGCCTACCAATTTTCATCGTCCTAGCACTTCCAGAAGTACTAAACTCGCCAAAGCACTGAACCCCTTCCCCAACTCCCACAAAAAGAGCGAATCCAGTACGGTTACGTCAATCACGTATCTACTACATTTGCTTATTCTATCCACCAAGCTTAATCCCGATTCCTCTAAGCGTTTTCGAAGATTTCCGACCTCCCCCTCCAACTCCCTTCAATGTCAACAGATCTGGTGGAGATTTAAAATAAAAGCTCTGAGACATATATTTCTTCTAAATATCAAATTTCATTAAGATCCGGTCACCCATTCTCAAGTTAAAAATACCTCAATTTTTCTAATTTTTCCAAATAACAGCCCCAAGCTCCTCCAAAGAGAAAGGATCCGTTCCAATTATGAATAATCACGGATCTAGAACTTGTACTTTTTCTTCCCATCAAGTTTCATCCTGATCTCTCACTCTAAGCGTTTTCCAAGATTTCTGTTTCCCTCCTCCAACCCCCTGTGTCCCCGGATTCAATTGGAGTCGAAAATGGAGCATATGAGACATAAGATCTTCCTACACATCAAGTTAAATTAAGATCCGATCACCTGTTCGTAAGATAAAAACACCCCAATTTTCACGTTTTCCAAGAATTCCAGTTTCCCCCTCCAACTCCCCCCAATGTCACAAAATCTGGTCGGGATTTAAAGTAAAAGTTTTAAAGCACGAGATCCTTCTCAATATCAAATTTCATTAAGATCTGATCATCCGTTCGTAAGTTACAAATACCTCATTTTCCGAATTACCCCCCCTCCCCCCAGCTCCACCAAAGAGAACGGATCCAGTCCGGTTATGTCAGTCACGTATCTTAGACTTGTTTTTATTCTTCCCATCCAGTTTCATCCTGATCTCTCAGCTTTAAGTATTTTCTAAGATTTCCGCCCCCCCCCCAATGACGCTGGATCCGGTTAATATTTAAAATAAGAGATCTGAGTTACGAGATCCATCTAAATATGAAGTTTCATGAAGATCAGATCACCCCTTCGTAAGTTAAAAATACGTCATTTTTTCTAATTTTTCAGAATTACCCCCTCCCCAATTCCCCAAATAGAGCCGATCCGTTCCAATTATGTCAATCACGTATCCAAGACTTCTGCTTATTTTCCCCGCCAAGTTTCATCCCGATCCCTGCACTCTAAGCGTTTTCCATGATTTTATGCTCTCCCCCAAACTCCCCGCAGTGTCACCAGATCCGGTCGGGATTTAAAATAATAGCTTTGAGACGCGATATCCTTCTAAATATCAAATTTCATTAAGATCCAATGACCCGTTCGTAAGTTAAAAATACCTAATTTTTCCAATTTTCAAAATTAACCCCCCCCCCCCAACTACCCCAAAGAGAGCGGATCTATTCCAGTATGTCAGTCATGTATCTAGGACTTGTGCTTATTTTTCCCACCAAGTTTCATCCCGATCCCTCCACTCTAAGTGTTTTCCAAGATTTTAGGTTTCCCCCTCCCAACTCCCCCCAATGTCACCAGATCCGGTCGGGATTTAAAACAAGAGCTCTGAAACATAATATCCTTCCAAGCATCAAATTTCATTAAGATCTGATGAACCGTTCGTAAGTTAAAAATACTTCATTTTTTCTACTTCTTTTCGAATTAACCGGCCCCCTACTCCCCCCAGATGGTCAAATCAGGAAAAATCTATTTCTTCTTTAATCTGGTCCGGTCCCTGATACACCTGCTAAATTCCATCGTCCTAGCTTACCTGGAAGTGCCTAAAGTAGCAAAACCGGGACCGACAGACAGACCGACAGAATTTGCGATTGCTATATGTCATTTGGTTAATACCAAGTGCCATAAAAACAGACTTCTGTTTTTTTTTTGCGTTTAGTATGAGCGTCTTGAGGCGCTGGGAAAATAATTTTCATTCCATTCCAATATCTCTTGCGTTTGAGTATTCGCTTTAGGAGGAGTGCAGGGAAGAAGGTAACTTTAGCGCACAGAGTAGGAGTTGAAAAAAAAATGCATATAAAGTGGAGATATAAAGACATAAAAAATACATTTCACAAATATTACCGTATATTGCAATCATTTTCAAACAATTGCCATTGGATGAGTTTCATGCATTTTAGAGATACTTTCGTTTATTTTAATAAAGGATTTGATAAAAGTAGTACGGTGTGGTTAAAAAGAAGTAACCCACTTCTGATACTTCCGTAACAAATGAACATTATAAGAAATAAATTTTGGGCTTCAGGCAGAAGGCTCGAACACTAGCCCATGCAAAAAAAAGGGTCACAGTACGGACAAGTCTAATGCCGTATCCTTTACCTTTTTTTTATATACATAAACATATATATATATATATATATATATATATATATATATATATATATATATATATATATATATATATATATACATTTATTTAGCACCCAATTCATGAGCTTTCGGTTAAAAGTCAAAAGTAGT